>NC_080169.1:69336215-69504934 GCF_950295315.1 Erinaceus europaeus | reverse complement strand
ACAGAATAACAAACTGATAAGTGGAATTTTCTAAGAATTTAGGAACAAATAAAATCTAAATAAATGTGCTCTTAAAATTTGATTCATTTTAAAGAGAATAAAGCTATGAAATAATAATCAAGATGGGTCTGCAGAGTAGATTCTAGAAAAAAATAATTATGCATATAATTATGCAAAATAATTATGCATCATTAGCATATTAGCATATGCTAATGATGCAGACAGAATGCATAGCTAATTTTTTTTAACCCACACCAAATATATTGTTCACAAAACAAAATATCTGTCAAAGAAACAACTTTCTCAATCAGATATAGTCAATCATTCTTATTGGCACTTGAACTTTTTTATATGTTCATATTATCCTGTATAGTTTTGTGAAATATTTGATTAGCTAGAGGCAGGTATGTGTGTTATAGTGCTATCAATCCCCAGAAATAATTTTTGCAAGTTCTATAGTGCTACCATAGTACAGATCTATGGTCAAATTTTCCCTAAATTACTTCTGAATTCTAATTGAAAAAAATATATCTAATGTAAATTTTTCAAATGATTATAGTTAACCTAAAAGAAATACAATGAGATTGTTAAAGATGAGGGGGAGAGGGAAAGATGCCACAGCATGCCACTACTTTCAATGTGTGGGGGCCTGGCTCAAACCTGGGTCACGAATATGATAAAAGTGAACTATTTCATCCACCTAAAATACAAGGAATTTATCAAGCTGACAGAAATATTTTCTGTGTCCTTAGTGTTAATCCAATAAAATTCAGTGAATCTAGGCTTAAGATGCATACACATATGGCAACAGTGAACTAACCAAATTTTTACTGACATGAGCAGGTGTCTCTAGGTAGGTCACTGAAAGTCATAGTAAACCAGGGCAGGTTTCCTAGCATATGAATCTTAATTTGTAGACACATGTATTATAAGATAGTAACAGGAACATATAGGTGAGTATATAGAACCAGCGGGTGAGGAGGGTTTTACCACCTTCTTAAACTATAGAGCATGAGGCTCACTTTGTACAATATGGTTTCTTGAGCCATGTGCTGCTAACAGATGCATTTCATTATGAGAAAACCTTAGGCTGTTCTCTGGAGAAGTTGCTGTTTTAAACATTTATAGGTGTCCCATATGGCATGAATAAGGAGATAATTATGAAAAGATGTAGACTATCACAGAAAGAAAAAGAAAAAAAAATTCTCTGTTTTGCTCAACTGTGTAATTCTCAGATTTCTTCCAGACCACCCCTGCCTGAGAACAGTGTCTTTTCTGAAAGAGAAATAAAATATCCCTTCCTAAGAGGACTCTAAGCACAAGGCAAAAAATAAAGAAAAATGTATGACATCCCTTACTTATGATTTCTTTCATCTTTCACTGTTAAAATATCAGCCAGTCCCATTATCATCTAGTCAAATCATCATACCATATCATGTCCTCCTTTCTAATACCTCTGTCTCAGTATCCTTATTTCTATTTATTTATTTATTTATTTAATTTATTTATTCCCTTTTGTTGCCCTTGTTGTTTTATTGTTGTAGTCATTGTTGGATAGGACAGAGAGAAATGGAGAGAGGCGGGGAAGACAGAGAGGAGGAGAGAAAGATAGACACCTGCAGACCTGCTTCACCGCCTGTGAAGCGACTCCCCTGCAGGTGGGGAGCCGGGGTTCGAACCGGGATCCTTATACTGGTCCTTGTGCTTTGCGCCACCTGCGCTTAACCCGCTGTGCTACAGTCCGACTCCCAGTCTCCTTATTTCTTGAGGGGTCTACTATCATCTTCTCTTTCCTCTGACTTAATTTATGTACTTTATCCACAAAATTACATCTTGAGATATAATTTCAGACAGTGGAAATTTTAGCATAGATTATTTAAACAGTTTACTCTTAGTTATCGGATCAACTTCTAAATATTTATCTTGACCTCTTTAATGACCCATTTAACCCTGGCTTCAACTCTCTTTGTTCCTCTCTCTGTTACTCAAAACCTCCATCTCAGCCTTGGACTGTTTGACCTTCTTTTTTTTAAGTGTTTTTTCCTTTGAATAACTTCAGCATCATTCCTAACAGAAATTGTTCCTGATATACTGTCTACCCAGCTCTCTTTTCACCTAAAGCAGAATATGAATCATATTGGACTGTAACCACTGATTTTCTTGAGAAAGAGATTCAATTCTGTGTCCCTTTTAACTGCGCATCCAATTGCCTCCCTCAGGCCCAGTTGTGAGTAGAGCTCAAACTTGCTCAATAGGCGGTGGGGAAAGCACTTATGCATACATGCACCAGTATACATGCTCTTAAATAATTCAATTAAGGTACTTGGGTTATATTAGTTTTAAATTGTTCTACAAATAATTGAAACAGGTGGTAATTATGTGAAAAAAACTTAGAAAAAACTGTCTACTTGACTACTGGCTTTATAAAAGATACTGCAGCAAATAATATTTGTTGGGAAACCTACCTAGCAGGGAAATAAACTATGAGAAAGAACAGGTAGGAGAACTTCTATTACTTATTGCGGATATACTAGTACTGGTCATGATTCTAAGAGTTTTATAGCAACTCATTTGATATACATAATTATCCTACAGTGTAGATGCAATCATGGTTTAGCATTAACTTTGGGATGACACAAAGGAATCTGGGAGAATGTGAATGGGGCAGTGCAATTTCCCCCTTGCTGGCCTATGAGTGAAGGGCTATTTCTTCACACAACGATGCCTTCAAATTTCAAATTTAGTTGGTGTCTGTCCAGATGCTACATATATTCCAAATTTACAAACAGGCAAAGAGTAAACTAGTGGCATCAGAAGAGGTAGCCTATTATCATCTTCCGTTTACAAAGAAGAAACTAAGACATAGGAGTTTAGAAAACTACCAAAGTTTGCATAACTAATAGGTGAAGCTGATGAGATGCAAACCTATGCTTCTAGCTCCAAGGTTTGTACTTCCAGCTACGGTGGCATGCTGCTTCTCAGTAATTTGTCTGAAGCAATGTCTCCATGCTGGTTGATAACTGTTGAACTTTATAGTGTACACTCATTTAATCTTCACAGTAACTATTAAGAAATGTGTAAGATCCCTAAAGACACACAGGGATGCCTCAGCCTCTAATCATAAGAAATGGTCCTTTGTGAGCCAGATTGTGCCCTGGTGAAAACAGAGTCAAAGAGACACTTCACTGATCAGAACTAATTGGCTAATTGATATGCTTTAGACATCTGTTCAGGCAAAATAAAGTTTAATTAAAACAAAATATTATCTATAGCACTGGGTGTTTAACTGGTAGGATCTGAGACAAGTTAGAATTGAAATTAATAGATCTCTAGAAAGCTTCCACAGGCTATTCTTATTGTCAGGGAAGGAAACTAGAAGAATTGAAATTACAAACGCAATTAAGTATATGATGCAAGTGGCATTCTATGTTCAAAAAAAAGAAAATAAAAAGATGGACTAGATAATATCGAGACAACTAAATTTGCATGTGAAAAATTAAGGAATTCTCATATGTGTGTGAAATGGATTATATGCTAAATTATATAAATTACAATATTTTTTTCCTGTTGTCATCATGGCATTGTACAGTTCCCTTGTTCTGGGATGACTTTCTCATATGGGGAGAGAGAAAAAAAGAAAGATAGATAGATAGGTAGATAAAGAGTGGGGCTCTCTAGAAACCACAGATTCCCAGTGACATGACTCCTCATGTCATTCAAAGAGCTGGAGGCTGATATGTGTACATGACAGAACAGGCAAACTACCTGCTGAATTATTTCTCTGACACAAAGTAAAATTTTAATAACAGAACTTGGACAGAACCTGAAGGGTTAAATAGTCCGATAACATCTTAGAATGAACACAATTTTACTTAAAATGTGAAGTTATTTATTTACATGTTTATTGAGATTATATTTTACACAAATTATATGTATTTAAGGTTAAAATAAGATGATCTGATACACATATAGATAAAAAAACCTCTTCTCTATTTTCTTTTTAATTCCTACCATGGTTATTGCTGGGACTTGATCCAGCACCACAAATTTACTGGTCCAACTGACTTTTTTTTTTCTTTTGTCTTATTTGATAGGAGATAAATTGAGAGGGGAAGAGGAAGTATAGATAGAGAGGGAAAGGAAGTGAGAACAGTGTATCACTGCTTCTGAAGCTCCCACCCTGCAGGTAGGGACAAATGACTTGAACCTGGGTCCTTGAGTATGGTAAGCTGGGTGCTTCACTGCCTGGCCCCAATACTAGTCTATTTTAAAATAAACATAATTTTTATATAATCTGACATGATACTTTTCTTTTGATTGTTTATGAATCAAACATACTTCTAAGAGAAGATACAAAGCACCAAAAATATGGTTATTTATGGGAAAGAGAAATAGGCAGCAGAAAGATAGAAGTGGAAGGGGGGTTTTTCACTGTTTGCCCATTTGGGGCCATATACTACTTATTTAAACAAACTAAACACACAAACCAAACCAAAATAGAGTAATTTTGGTTTGGCTCCCAGAGTTACTACTTTAATTACTTTATTAAATTCCTGGAGATTCCTTATCTTTGTAGAATTTGTATTATAATTCTTGCTTCATAGGGTCTTATGAGATTTAAATAAGATAATATCAAGTTCCTACTGTAGAGTCTAACATAATAGATAAATACCCGATCTCCTTTCCATTACCTTCCTTTCTCAAAGAACACAAATTCTAATGGGTACTGCACCAAGCTGATAATATAAATTTGTGAAAGAGGTTGGATGTAGAGACTTATGGCATGATAGAGACTGTGAAAAATTAAAGGCTTAAATCTTCCCATTGGGGAAAAAGACAGTCTCTTTAACAAATGGTGTTGGCAAAAGTGGACAGTCACAAGTAGAAAAATGAAACTAGACCACCAATTAACACTATACAGCAAAATTAACTCAAAATGGGCCAAAGATCTGGATATCAGACCTGAATATAGAATACATAGAAGAACATGTCGGTGAAACATTTCATGACATTAACACCCCATGGGCAAGGGAAACAAAAAGAAGATTGAATCAATGGAACTATCAAATTTAAAAGCTTCCAAATATCAAAAGAAAACTCCACAAAGATAAATAGGAAACCCATCAAGTGGGAGAAGATATTTGCACATCATACTTCAGACAAGCTATTGATATCAAACATCTATAAAGAACTCCTACAGCTCAACAAAAAGAAAAAAAAACCAATAAAAAAGTGGGCAGAGGACATGCACAGACAGTTCTCCAAAGAAGAGATACGCATGGACCACAGACATATGCAGAAATGTTCTAATGCACTCATCACCAGAGAAATGCAAATTAAAACCACATTGAGATAACACCTCACACCTGTAAGAATGGCCTTCATCAACAAAACAGGAGAGGATAAATGCTGGAAAGGATGTGGAGGAGAAAGGAACTCTAATACACTGCTGGTGGGAATGCAAAATGGTACAACCACGATGGAGAATCCTTAAGCAAATACAGATAGAAATACCTTATGATCCAGCAATCCCACTCCTAGGCATTTATCCAAAAGAGATATCATTATTTAAAGGGATATATGTACCCCCATGTTCATAGCCACATTATCCAAAATTGCAAAAAAATTAAAGTAACCAAAATGTCCCTCGGCAGATGACTAGATAAAAAAGTTATGGGTCTCAATGGAGACTACCCAGCTGTACAAAAAAAAAAAAAATGATTATTTTACATCCTTTGGGATAAATGAATGGAACATGAGAACACTATCCTTAGTGAAATAAGCAAAGAGGTAAAAGAAAGCCATAGGATGGTTTCACTCATATGTGGAATTTAGAGAACTGAACACATATACTTAAAATAAACAACCAGACACAACACAACCCATATTTTAATTGGAAAACTATAGTGGTTACCTGGGGGTGGGGAGAGGGCACGAACTTTTGGTGGCGGGGAAGATGTGAAATTTCAGTCCTATCACTAGTAATACGACATGTTGGGGGGAATGGAGTTAATATCTCAAGTTCCTAACTACCTAGCTCATATCCCTAAGCACAAATAGTAGCTTTTTCCTAAACATTTGATATCTTAGACTTGCAAAATGATCAAACTCTGATAATGGGATTAAATTGTTGATGGAGCTCTAAAAATGTATCTGAAAATATAACTAAATCAACTACAACTTTAGGCCAGACAGATCAAGACCTTTTGGCCTTATAAGTATCTAAAATACAAAGAGGTTCAGACACCTCAAAAAGGGCTCAAAGCATAGTGAAGTCAAATATATTAATATAGATACTAACCATTGGATTATCATAGAAAACAAACCCCCACTTACCTGGTTATAGTAATAATTAATTATTGATATTATAAACTCTTTCTAAGACTATAAGAAAGCCCTTGCATTCTCTTTAAGACTCTTATTTCTCCTAGTCCTGCTACCTCAAGGATTATGCCCATACTTCTTGATGTTCCTTCTCTATGATTCCTTATCAACATACCATCTCTGTTGCCTTCAACCAAATTCCAACTGGTGCTGCTGCCCCAAATTATGCTGCTACTGAAATCCTAATGTGGACTGTAACCAGAGACCCCAAGTCTGAGAAGTCAACTTCACAATTCTTCAAATCTGGTGAGACCTTTCCTAACACATGGGACTGTCTATATCCACCTTAGATGGCACATCATTTAACTAAGTAACAGATACCAGATTAGGCTAGGTTTAGGGTGCTAGATACAGGCATACATGTATCCATAAGCAAAGGGCAGTTATATAACTCAAAGTGCTCAATAGTGGTCAAAGTGCCTAAAGAAGGAACCATAAATTCTCTAATGAATCGATTTAGAGCAAATTAGCTGGGCAGCCTAACGGAAAGGCCCAAAGAAAACAGATCCCAAAAACCTAATTCTGGATAGGCTCAACAAATGATACACAATACCTAAACAACTGAGAGAAAATCTAAGATCATCAGATAAAGAGATGACTACAAAAGTTGGATAAGGGCAAGCGACTGGCCCACTTAATAGTGGCCCATTTGGTCAATATCACACCACCTCATCATCTAGGGCCCTAGTAAGGGAATCCTTAAATTCCCACATACATATGATGGGCCTAGACCTCTTTCCTCTTTCCACCACCACTGGTTGCTTCCATAAGAAATGGCATCTTGTGGGCTTTCCCAGGGCCTTATCCTCACCATAAAACAATGATGGTAGGGATAGCCCCAGTCTCCTCAGGGAGGTTGGGGCTATCCTGCCCTGCCACTGGAAAATGACTGGTTCTCAAATAAGTGCAGCCTGCAATGTTCCCAGCTGTAACCATGAGCTAGCTATAAGCTCAGACCACAGAGGTTACACAGGTTCTGATGCTAAATATAAATAAAAATATATATGGGCCCTGGAGCAGGTGGATGGAGGTAAATAGTTAATTTTAGCCACAGAATTTTTTTCTAAGAACAGGAGCTACTCCCTGCCCTAATCTAACTTTCTACATTTTTTTTTTCTCTACTCTGACACCATTCTCTCAGACAATATTCTTATCCAACTTCAAGCTTGCTACCAAACTCAAGCAAAACTACCACAGTTGTGTGCCCCCAGGAACATGCTTACAATGAATTTCCTAGCTTTCTTCTACCCTGAAGTCCCTAATCTCATCTGCCCTAATACTACTTTTTGGTTCCTGTTCATTAGCCATTTTGTCTTAACTTAGATCATGCCACCTTCCAGACAGTAAGTTACAGATGCTACCATGATTCTGTCCTGACTTCTCTGGGCAGACGACCTCAACAACGTGTCCTGGACTCTCGCTTCTCCAGAGCTCTGGCCCACTAAGGAAAGATAGAAACAGGCGAGGGGTATGGATCAGCCTATCAACGCCCATGTTCAGTGGAGAAGCAATTATAGAAGCCAGAACTCACACCTTCTGCTCCCTAAAAAACAACCTTGATTCATACTCCCCAATGGGGGAGAAGTGATAGGATGAAGCGAAGAGAGCTCTGAACTCCAGCTCCACCAGTAAGTACCCAGAAAGACAGAGAGAAGGAAAAAGAGAGGAACATATGGAGGTAGTTATGTTGTCATGAGTGGCTTGGAGGAGAAGAGAGAATTGAATTAGAAAACAAAAGGGGGGGCAACTATGTAAAAATGTGGACAGATAGTTGTAGAGATTATAGTTGGCACATTTCTACAACCTTAGGGGAACTGTGGTGGATTGCAGTGGAGAGACTGAAAATTCAGAAATGTGATGGTGGGAATGGTGTGGATTCAAACCCCTGTTGACACGTAATTGTGTAATATAAAAATAAACAAAAAATTAAAGGCTTTTGAATAATTATATGTACATATGTCAAAGTAGAAATTATGCCTATGCTTGTTGCCCACAAATAGCTCTCCTGGATTGTGCTCCTGGTTTGCCATGAATGTGATCTAGGTTCAAGACCTGCCCCTACTGCATTGGAGGAAACATTAATACGTGGTTCCTTTCCCTTTTTCCTTCTGTCTGACTATATCTGAAAAATTTGGCCCAGAATGGTGTATCCCTGGTGATACAACAACAACAAAATGAATCAAATGTCTGCTGGCTGCTCTTTTATTAGTCTTGCTTTTATGTAGAGATCTATATTATATAAACTTATGTCACAAAAAAAATCTCCTTTAAACTATCTGAAACTCCATTCAACTGTATCATACTGGCATTAGTCTTAAAATAACTATTTTCAATTTGATCTTTTAATTTTTTCTAATTTGAGCTATTTAATAATGTTGGCTTCTTTTCCAAAGAAAAGGAAAATGTTTCTAAAATATATAGCTACTGATTTCCAGAGCACAATTGTGAGATGAATAATGAAGGGCGCCCCAACATCTCCACTCTTTGCTCTGTGACAGATTCTCTGAGAGAGTACCACTACTCGTAGCTAATAAGCCTGACTGAGGCTGGAGTCAGAAGAGGTGATACAGTGAAGCCAAATGTAAAGGTTTATGACAGAAAAATCACAAAACAAGTGTGCAGAATAATGATCAAACTAGAAGTGAAGAATGTCAAAAACCATGTTCAGATTCATGATAACTCATAATTTATTTTTTACCATATTGGCCTTCCGGCTTCGAATAAGTCAAGGTTAAGTTAAAAAAAAAAAAAAACTAGTAAACAAATTAACACAGTTTCTCAGTTCAACAGGGAACTGTGGATTCCTAGTAGAGAAGTTTAGAATCTGTTGTCTTAAAAAAAAATGCAGTCATGACACAGGTAGAGAAATCAAAATGGGGCATATCATCTATTAATTTCAACAAAAAATTAAATTGAAACTTACGTAGACTAAAGTGATGGAACATTTGTAACTGAACATTTGTGAATTATCCTAAAAAAAGAATCAGTTGAAGCATGGATCAAATAAGAGATGAAACAATATGTATCTGGGAGGTTGTATAGTGATAAAGCTTTGAATTTCCAATCATGAAATCTCAAGTTTGATCTTTAGCACCATGTATTCTGAAGTGCTGCTCTGGTTTCTCTCCTCTTTCTCCCCATCTCTATTTCATAAAATAAATAAAATCTTTTTACAAAAAGAGAGGCAATTGATTCTTTGTTTTGTACAAACACCTTCCTAAACTCTAGATGGTAGAACCGTAACTAAGATAAAGTGATCCATTTTTCTTTAATTTTATTAATTTATTGATATGAGTGAAAGGACCAGCGTGCCACTTCGGCATTTACAATTACGGGATATCAAACTTAAGACCTAATACATGCAAACTCAGCACTCTACCCACTAAACCACCTCCCAAAGTACTACATCAATTTTCTTAAATCCGTAAGGATTGAGTAACTAGTGATTCGTAATGTGTACAAACTTGTGGAACCATACTAAAAGGATGACATGGCTTTTCTTACTTCAGAATCATCCCTGGCAAACAGGGTCTGATCATGCTACATACAATGTCTCTCACTCCTCCCTTACTTAAATATTTCACTTTGTTTCTCACAGTCCATATATATATATATATATTTGAAATGTTCTCATTTCAAAATAGTAAAATAGTACTAGTCTTGAGCCCCTTAGTTTAGAAAAATAATTGCTTTTATTGACCTTCTTCTGGACTGCAATTCCCAGCGTTATGATTGGGTTGTTGAAACTCAGCTATGAGCAGCAGTTGGAGCACAGGGGTGGAGTGTTTGCCTACAAGTCAAGAAACTCAGCTATGTTATTTCTAACTTCCCTCCCCCTCATCTGTTTTGAGACCGCCCCCATGACTTTTTTCTTCATAGTTTCTTCTACCTAGAGCCTAGCACAATGTTTTAAAACCAGGACACAATCAATAAGTCATGCAGAAAATACAGAATATGTTCAGTCTTCTTCCTTGGTGTCCTCTAAACCACTTGTGGAAAATAGCCTCTACCAACTTTGGGGAACGTGGGTGGGCTGTAGCACACCGCAAGCACATGGACCTGCGCAAGGACCCAGTTCTAGCCCCCAGGTCCCTGTCTGCAGGGGTTCGCTTCACAAAAGAAAGAGATCTGCAGGTTTCTACCTTTCTCTACCCGTCTCTATCTTCCCCTCCTTTCTCAATTTCTCTCTGTCCTATCCTATAAAAAAATGGGAAAAGATGAGAAAAAAAATGGCCTTCAGGAAAGAACAGTGGATTTGTAGTGCAGGCATGGAGTCCCAGCAATAACCTGGGGGAAAAACAAACAAACAAAAAAGCCTCTAAACTCATTTGTGCTTAATCACCAGGGATTTAAGACCACTTTGAAAAACTTTTTTATTTGCATATCTCAGACTCAAAAGTTCTAGCTCTGTGTTGGCATGACAGAGGTAAAATCATTGTTGCCTCAAATAGAACTAAGCTTAGAACTACAATCACTTTAAAAACAAATTCTACATCTTCTACTTTTTCACTCAATCACTGTAGAATTTTTCACTTACATTTAGAACATCCACTAAACAACAGATATTATGTAAATCAACACTGCTTAATGCAAAAGTAAAATTAACAGAAAGTTAAGTCAGAACTAATAGTGATAAGTTGATTGTAACATATTTATACTACTAATGCACTGTTATTTGTTTAGTTGTATGACATATGGATGACAGTCTGTAGAAAGACATTTAGGACAGAAAAGTGGCATAATGGTCACGCAAAAAGTTTTCATGCATGAGACTCCCAGGTTCAATCCCCAGTACCACTATAAATCAGAGCTGAGCAATGCTCAGGTCAAAATAAAAATAAAACATATAAAAAAGTAAATGTAGTAAGGGGCCAGATGGTGACTCACCCAGTACCCTGCACACAGCAAGGACCTAGGTTTAAATCTCAGGTCACCACATAGTAGTAGCACTTGCAGAAAGCAAGCTTCACAAGCCATGGAGCAGTGCTCCTGAAGTATATTGCCTTCTTTCTCTCTGTTCCCTCTCTCTCTGTCTCTCACATTCTATCTAGAGGAAAGAAAAGGGAGAAAAGTTGCTGCTATAAGAGGAGGAATCATATAGGCATTAAGCCCCAGCAATAACCCTGGTGGGAAGGAAAAAGAGAGAAAGGAAGATAACGAAAAGACTTTTTCTTTTTTTTCTCATAATGGAGTAAGCACACTGGCATAATTCACTTAAAATTTTTATTTATTTTCATTCAAGAGACCCAGACAGACAGAGACAAAGACTAGAAAATCTGTGTGTTATCTCCCTAA
The DNA here is from genome assembly GCF_950295315.1 of Erinaceus europaeus. NCBI lineage: Eukaryota > Metazoa > Chordata > Mammalia > Eulipotyphla > Erinaceidae > Erinaceus > Erinaceus europaeus. Next base: position 69,493,255 of record NC_080169.1, on the reverse strand, counting down.
CCCTTACCTTTCTTACTTAATTTATTTCTACTATATGTGGTTTCTGGAACTTCACTGCTCTGGGGTAACTTTTCAGATAGAGAAGGAGAGTGGGAGAGAAGGAGAGATACCACAGCACTGAACCTTCCCTCAGTGCCAGTAGTGCAGTGGGGACTGGACTTGAACTTAGGTTGTTTGCATACTAATGTAACCATTTTCCCAGGTCAGATATTTTTGCTGTTCTTTTTAGCTCATGTTTGATACAACATTTGGTGGCATGTGATGATAAAGATTTTAAAACTTAAACATTTCTGCTTATAATATGCTACAAAGTATCAAAGGACTTGTAAAAAATGGGTGAGCTACTAAAATCACTCTAATTCAGAACATAAAGAAACAGGAAGAAATGACAACCTAAATTAAAAAAAATCACTTTGTTGACTGGATCTGTCAAATAGGTACTGTTATATTGAGATATGAGGTTTTTACGTCCATTTTACGTCCAAAATTATTTACAATAAAGTCAATAGTATTGTAGCTCAGAATACAGAAAAGCAACATAATATGTGCATTAACATTGTATGCAAAGAAGCCTTTATTGAATGACTACAAGAAAAAACAATATCTGGGGGTTGGGGAGTAGCGCAGCAGGTTAAGCGCACATGGCGCAAAGCGCAAGGACAAGTTTAAGGATCCTGGTTCCAGCCCCTGGCTCCCTACCTGCTGGAGAGTCATTTCACAGATGGTAAAGCAAGTCTGCAGGTGTCTTTCTCTCCCTCTCTCTCTCGATTTCCCTCTGTCCTATCCAACAATGAACAACATCAACAACAACAATAATAACCACAACAAGGCTACAACAACAAGGGCAACAAAAGGGAAAAAAAAAAAAAAGGCCTCCAGGAGCAGTGGATTCATGGTGCAGGAACTGAGCCCCAGCAATAACCCTAAAGGCAAAAAAAAAAAAAAAAAGAAAAGAAAAGAAAAAAGAAAAAGCAATATCTGAGGAGGAAAAATTTACCAACTCTCAGCAAAATTACAGTCAAATATCTCTTTGTAAAAGCCCTAGCATTGGGGGTCGGGTGGCAGCAAAGTGGGTTAAGTGCACATGGCGTGAAGCACAAAGATCAGTGTAAGGATCCGGGTTGGAGCCCCTGACTCCGCACCTGTAGGGGATAACTTCACAAGCGGTGAAGCAGGTCTGCAGATATCTATCTTTCTTGCCCCCTCATCGTCTTCCCCTCCTCTGTCAATTTCTCTCTGTCCTATCCAACAGCAATAACAATAGTGATAGTAACAGCAACAAGAGCAACAAAACTGGGGGAAAAATGGCCTCCAGGAGCAGTGGATTCATAGTGCAGGCAATGAGTCCCAGCAATAATCCTGGAGGCAAAAACAAACAAACAAAAAAACTAGCATTCATTAAATAGCCCTTTGTGAAATAATTAATTGATATTCTGTATTCTGTCCTAGTACTAAATTTTAGTTACTGACCAAAACTGATTCACACAGGCAACATATATAATATACTCATCTATGAATGGAAAACATTATATATATACTGTTTAATCATCTCATGCTGAAAGTGAACAAGAGTACTAATGACATTATATCAGACATGAATTATTTTGATAAAGGTGAATTATGTTTATTGACATTGTTTTCACCAAGAATATCACATTTAAAATAATACCATCTGTTGCTCTTTTACAGAGTATATTGTACGATTTTAGTGCTACTATCAAAACAATTAAAATGGAATGGGAAATGAAATTATTGGAATTATATTTTATTTTCCAAGTTTTTTATGATCTTGTATATCTACAAGAAGAATAATATGATCAAAAGTTTTCTTCCCTGTAAAACAAGGATAATGCTATGATATGTCACACTGGATTACTATGGGATTATATATGGAACAGGACATATTATTTATTCAATAATTGGAAGCTATTCATAAAAATAACATGAAATGGTAAAATAAATATCACAAATTTATAGAACCAACTGAGTTGTGTTCAAAAATATTTTTTGATTTTTTTATTAGTGATTTAATAATGATTAACAAGATTGGGAGATAACAGGGGTACAATTCCATACAGTACCCACCACCAGAATTCCATGTCCTATCCGCTCCACTGGAAAAATATTTTAATAGAGTTTCAAACTGCCTTTCATATTATAGTATGAAAAAAAAACTGTGAGAAATACATTTTACTCAATAAGAGGAAATCCTTATTTATTATATTATATTTATAATATTTATTACATTTCAGCACTGTCCTAAAAAATTTAAGTCATTTAATCATTAAATTTAAGTCATTTAATTTTAAGTCATTATAGCAATGTGAGGAAGTTTCATTTTTATTTCCAAAGACACAGAAAGTGAGGTAGCCAGATGTTCATTTAGCAGTTACCAACAAAACTAGGATCTGAACACAAGCCGTGAGGCTCTACAGAGAGAGAACACTTTCTGTCTCTCTCTCTCTCTCTGTTTCTCTCTGTCTCTCTGTCTCTCTCTGTCTCTTTAAATCATTTTACTGGGGAAATAATTGCTCATGAAGATAGAATGAGCAAAGCTTCTTATATCCCTATAAGTGTTGTGCAGTGTGTGCACAACACGTCTACCACCAACCCAAGTCTCTCTTCATCTTGTGAGAGACCATGTTCTTACTGATTATACTGAATTTCTTCTCTGCAGTCACATGACACAGAGCTACCAGACTAGTATTAGATTATTATAGTATTTAAGCTTATAGATCATCTCCTTATCTTTTCAAATGCTGCATAGGCAATTTTGATAATGCGTTTGCTTTCTTGGAAAATTTTAGTTCCCTAATCTGTACTAATATCTTAAAATTGCTACCTCATACTTGGCTAAAAATATAGTTGCTATTTCTTTCCTGAACTTGTCTATGAACTAATAAACATCTATCATACACAGCATTAAAAGAGATTCTGGATAAAAAGCAATAACTTTCAAAAAAAAAAAAAACAACAACAGAAAATAGGAACCATGGAACCAAGGAGCAACCAATAATAATTACTCACTTTGTTTGCCTTATGACAATAAAGGAGCCAGTAAACGTCTTTTAATAAGAAGAAAACTTTTCTTCAAAGGACTGTGCATTGCCCTTGAAGCAAGCTAAGCTTTTATTAAGTTTAAGACAGCCTTCACTATTCTCTAGGGAGCACTGTATTTCTAAGAATGGCAGGTACCATGTGTGCTGAATGAAACTAGCAAATGGTAACTGCAATAAGATTCCACTTAATGGAATGTTATAAACTCAGTGAAATGTTGGTAGAGTACTCAAACATTTTTCTAAGCATGAATCCTTAAGTTGTACAATAATGTTAAATAGTATCAATCTAAACATATGCTGTTGTTCTTGTTCTCAATTTTTGTTTATGATAGCTACAACACTGCTAATGCTTTAGGTCTTTTAGGAGAGGAAGCAGTGAGCTTTATAAATCCTTGGGACTCTTCATAGTTTCTTTCTTTCTCTCTTTCTTTCTTTCTTTCTTTTTCTTTATAAAAAGGAAACATAGACAAAACCATCGGATAAGAGCAGTACAACTCCACACAATTCCCACCACCAGAACTCCGCATCTCATCCCCTCCCCTGATAGCTTTCCTATTCTATATCCCTCTTCATGGTTTCTTATCCTTAACGTCTGTCGTCTGTCCTGTGCCTACTAGACAGTGTGATATGGAGAAAAGCCAACTCAAGAATCGCAAAGGTAGGAGTTGAATTGCAATTCTACCTACCATCAACTAGTTTGGACAAATCATTTTACCCTTCTAAGTCTTGGTCTCTTAATCTCAAAGCTAGCTTTTTACTAATTTGTGGAATACTTATTTGGATACAATTTAATATATGTGAAAATTATTTAAAATATTCATATATTTTATGAGCAACAAATACACACAAGTGCACCTGAGATAATAGGATCATAGAGTCTGTAATAAGAACTCACTTAAATGTCTGAATTACTACCATTTGGTTCCATCACTTAGCTATTCTTCAGTTAACCTGTAAACTTGGCCAGGTCAGAATTACATTTGTATGGTCTAAAATAATCATAACTATTACAGTTAAATTTATCTGTTGTTTTTTTCTGAAGGCATACACGTAATTGATACTTATCTCCAATAAATGTCACATTTCTGCCTTTTAGCTTATATACTCATTTATCTTTATACTTCCATAGAAATATACTCACTGAAATCTAAGCTTTAACAGCAAAACATATTTGATCTCTCTCACCTCCAAATCATCTTCAAGTCAACCCATGTATGTAACACACTTGTCTTTTCTTCTCTGTGTTATGACATAATTCAGTTTTTTTTTTCAAAACTTAGCATAAAGACTGGTGAGATAGCAGACCTGAGAGTGCCTGCTTTGTCACAGGAAACCCCAGGTTTAAGCTCTAGTCTCTAAGGCACTGGTAGAAATTTCAATGCTGTAGTGCCTCTCCTTCCCTCTGTCTCTCACCTCTCTACTTATATTTGAAAAAAAAAAAAACAACAGGCCTAGAGCAGTGAAGCCCTGGCAACAACCAAAAAAGCAACAAATAAAGAAGCAAACAAACCCAACAACTTTATTACTAAAATTCATTTTGTAAAAGAAATATTTAAAAAAAATATTTATGTATTTATTCCCTTTTGTTGCCCTTGTAGTTTTATTGTTGTAGTTGTGATTATTGTTATTGTTGCCATCATTGTTGAATAGGACAGAGAGTAATGGAGAGAGGAGGGGGAGACAGAGGGGGGAGAGAAAGATAGACACCTGCAGACCTGCTCTCCGTTTGTGAAGCAACCCCCCTGCAGATGGGGAGCTGGGGGGCTTGAACTGGGATCCTTACATAGGTCCTTGCACCACCTGTGCTTAATCCGCTGTGCTACCACCCAACTCCCAAAAGAAATATTTTTCTAACTTAGATGCACTTATTGTGCCTTTTTTTTCACTATGCTGACTAACATATAAATGAACATCTTTTCAAATTATTGCTTGCTGATAGAATGTTTTAGATTGGAAATTATTAAATGAAAGAGTTCAGAAGTGGAAGGAAATAAGAAAATAAAGAAAAAGAATAAAAATATTAATAGATTCTATATGAGTTCTCTGAGATATGTATCCTGTATCACCACAGCAACATCAAGTTATATGTTTTAGTGATTTTATAGTTTACAAAAGTTTTGTTTGTACTATTCCACACACTGATATTACTATGAAAACAAACCATTAGGAATGTCAGCCTACTTGAGAACAAGGATAAACTAACACATGCATTTATTTATTTACCAGCAAACTGGGCTTTCTCCCAACAAATTTTCTGAAAGCACCTGTTGCTTTTAACTATCAAGCATCTGGTGTCTTGTCAGTTGTGTGAAGACAAAACAGAATCTGTATGATAAATAGTATATCAAATTATGAATTGGATTATCATTCAGTCATACTCTCAAAAAAACCTCATAAAGTTAAGTTTAAAACTGCAAACATGATGTGCTGAGTTTGATTCCAGAATTATACATTGCATATGCTGAGATAACAATGTAGACTCTCTCTTTCTCTATCAGTAGCTAATTTTTTTTAAAGAAGGAATAGGGCTTAGGGCCTGGTAGTGACTAAAGAGTCATCATTAAAGTATGCCAGTCTCTTGCCCTTATTCAGCCTTTGTAGTCCTTACTTTGTCTGATAAGGTTAGCTTTGGAGTGATTGAGGGACGTGTAATAGGAGGTAGGTGAGGAGGGTATCTAGGTCAAAGTAGAAACTGTTTCATTAGGTAGTGGTATACACAGTAGAAAGTACACATTAATTACCATGTGTGGATTCAAGAATATTGTCCCTACAGTTGCTTGTCGTGGCAGGTAACAGATGACCAGGGACACATGGCTGAGCTGAGAACGCAGTTTAATCTTTATTCATGAGCGGGCAAGCAGTCCAACAAAATAATCACCACAAAATGTGCTCCTCCACCTCTCTCCTCCCCCGGCAGCTGTCAGGAACCCAGGAAGTATGTAGGATAGGGGGCGGGGAGAAGGAAAAAGCAGGAAACTAGCAAGGGCTAAACCAAATCTCCCAGAGGCAGGGGGAGTGAGACCAAACCAATGTAACAGAATGACCATGTAAATAGACCATAACATTAAGCAATGTAACAGAAGGGATCCCAGAAGCAGAACTAGAAGCATACCAACAGTGCTAAGAATTGCTGAGTTTCTGGGGAGTCAGGCAGTAGTGCAGCAGGTTGAGTACACATGGTGCAAAGCATAAGGACCAGCGTGAGGATCGCTATTCGAGCCCCCGCTCCCCACCTGCAGGGGAGTAGCTTCACAGGTAGTGAAGCAGGTCTGCAGGTGTCTGTCTTTCTCTCCCCCTCTCTGTCTTGCTCTCCTCTCTCCATTTCTCTCTGTCCTATCCAACAATGACTACATCAATAATAACTACAACAATGAAAAACAACAAGGGCAACAAAAAGGAATAAATAAAAAAATATTAAAAAAAAAAAAAAAAGATTTGCTGAGTTTCCATGAAGGACCTGAGCCTGAGCAATAATCCTGATGTCAAAAAGTAAAGTACTGGAAATTACTTTTTGTTTGTTTAAAATTTAAAAACTGCTCTGCTGAATCTAGGGGCATGACTCAGTGCTGGAATGCAAGCTTTGTATGCATGGAACTTGGTTTTGATACCAGACAAAAAATAAAGAAAAGAAGGAAAGAAATGGAACATCACAGATGAGAGCAGTGCTCTAGTCTCAGCCTGCCTCTCTCTCTCTTTCTCTCTCCCTCTCCCTCTCCCTCCCCCTCTCCCTCTCCCTCACACACACACATATTGTCCGAGATATTCATGGTACTTCAAGTTATATTTTTATTTATCCATTTCATGGGTTCGAGTTTATCAGGAGCTTTCTTAGTATTTGGGAATTAAATTCATATTGTTTCAATATGCCAAGTTGATATTTGGATCTTTTGGAACACCCATCTTAAGGAAGATTATATAACGCTTGTTTATGAATCTTGAAAAATTTATATAAAGCATTAGTAATCAGATTGGAATAGACAGACAACATCTATCAGTGCTTTTATGAAAAAAATGCAGTAAAATGGAAATCTTGCAGGAGCTTGAATATAGTGACACAAATCCTAAACTTATGTTGAATATGAAAAGGAAAGAGAAACAAAAACCAGGATAATACACCACTGCACATCCTGAGTGGGGATATCCACTTAGAAACTGATTAAAATTTTTAATAAAATTGATTTCATAATGTATAAGAAATATTTCTCTACATGAAGTAAAATATGCTAAAATAACATATGTAAGAATAACAGTTTAGCAGTGGAGAGGAGTGTGTGTGTGTGTGTGTGTGTGTGTGTATTTCTTTTGTCACCAAAGTTATCACTGCTGCCTGCACAATAATTCCTTCATTCTCAGTGGTCTTCTTAAATCCCTTTTCTATACTCATTGATGGAGACAGAAAACAAACAAAAACCAAAACAAACAGAGGAAGAAAGATGAGGGAGTGGGAGGAAGGAGGAAAATACCTAAATCATTGCTTCACCATTGTGAAGCTTCCCTTCTACATCTGGGGACTGGCGGTTTGTATTGTGGGTCCTTGCATTTGGTAACTCGTGTACTCTACTGGGTGCACTGCTGTCTAAATAGGACTTTATAAATCACTTTCAAAAAACTTGAAAGAAAATATAATATAGTAAATATAGACCTTGCTGAGTAAGAGTGGAGGATGGATTTATCTAAAATTACCTAGGCAATAATAACATAGTAGAAACAAAATCCAATGGAGTAATGAGGAATGAATATAGAGTTTATGCATATTTATAATAGGAGACAGAATTAATTAGAATTGAAAGGAAAATCAGAGTCTTCAGCATACAGATAGAAATTAAAGTGGGTTTGGGAGCAAGAAACCAGAAAGAAAGAGAGTAGAGCAATATATATATAACAATTTTACAGAAGCTGAATATTTAAGAGTAATTGAAAATTAAATATTTTCTTAAATCCCATGCTTTATTTTTTTTAAATCAACCTTCTTTGACTATTCCTGTACATCATTAGTTGTCTTTAATTTCCTACATGTGTAGTGAATATTTCTTCATACCATTATTACGTTTCCCTCATTACTTTGGAAAGTTTCATATATTATTATCTCTTCAACTATCTTGCTTTTGAACGAAAGTACTGAAATGTTGCAATCATTTTCATTTTTTCAAGGCCTATAATTCATTTATGCATGGAGAGTTGGTATCCAATAAGTATCTGTTATGTGGAATCAATTTGCTTTGTTTGCAGACATATAATCTGCATTTAAAAGATATGAATATGAGAACTGAGTGATAGTGTGAGAGGGCAAGTGACCACTTTTTTGTAGGCTTGAAATAATGGGAAAGTGAGCAAAATCGGCTCAAAGGAAAGATTTGGGTAATGTGAACAAGTGTAAAGCAAAAAGAAAGGACAGAAGTTAAAATAAGTTGAAAATGTAATGTGAGAAAGGAGAGAGAAGGCTTTAAAAGATGAAAGCAAATATTGAGACATGGGTAGAAAACTCATGTGCAAAGTCTAGGGCTTGAGACCCAGCCAATGCCATAGATAGTGGAGTGGTGGTGCTGTGGACTTTCCTTTCTCTTCCTCTCTATGAAATAAAATGAATGTAAGTTGGTTTTGTAGCAGTGGAATCATGCATGAGCCCCAGCATAAACAAACAAACTAATAAACAAGCAAACTGCTTTAATTCTGTCACACAGTTCATATTAATCATGCTGTCCCAGGTAAGATAGCACACAGTTTCATTTTTCTCTGTTCTTCTCAAAATGCTCTATAAAGAATATAATAGACAGTTATAAAAAGATGGGGAAAAGTAGAAAGAAAATGTGGATATGTTAGGTATTACTGTGTTTGAAAAAGAATATAATGATTCTCAGATTTTTTTTCATTTATGTATCTTAGACTGGGAGGTCTTCTACATCATCCTAGAGGACTAACATGCCATAAAATGAGAGTAACAAATACAAAAAACACAAAGTGAGGAATGTCTGCACTCTTTCTGGCCATAAGATTAGGAAAAAGAAGCCAAGCAGAGCCCTAGGATAGCCAATTTATAACTAACCACAGTAGGGACTGCTTCAGCATGTAAAAGTGATGGCATCACAGCCCAGAAAACCCAAAACATTCTCGCACGAGGAGCCTGACGCAAGCATGCAATGCTGGTTTCATAGGATCCCAAGTAGGTGGTTTACCCCTTACACTACATCTTCCAATATAAATTGAGACAGAACATAAGCATAGGGAGACATCTTTTTCTGTCCTCACGGTCCAGAATTCAGTATCTCCAGTAATGAAAACAGACAACTCAAGGAGGAGTTTCCAATTCTTGCGTGTGGCACCAACAGAACTGGTCAGGAGTTAGCAAAAAACTAAGTTGGCTCTAACTCTGGTATCTCACTCTCACAAATTGAATAAAACTATATATGTCAGTGGTGAAATAATTACACATGCATTAATACAAATTACAGCGCTTTTTCTCATGAAACCAAGAACCAGAAGGAAATTATATTTCTCAAGTACTTTTTGTGAATGAAGATATTTTTAGATGAAGAAAACATAACCTATTACTGGCAGATATACTCAACATGACTAAATAAAGCTCTCAAACAAGGATATCTTACAACATAAGAGTAGAATTTCTTAAAGGAAATACCAGTGAATCGGTAAATAAACAGGACATATAGGCATATACATATATATATATATATGCATATATTCTTATATATTTAACAACACTGTGAGAATACATAAAAACAATTCTAAGAGGGGAAATTATTAAAATAAATACATTTAGCATAAAGAAATCTCAAACAACCTAGATTTATACTTCATGAAAGAACAGCCCAAAATAGCAGAAGGGTGGAAAGGACAAAGACCAGATTGAAATAAATGAAAAACTATAGAAAAAAAGAATAGCTAAGTGATAGAAAAGACTATGAAACTATGAGCAAGTTTTATGAAAAAGCAAATATAACTGACAAACATTTAACTAGACTAGAATAAAGAGATACACAAAATTACAATGAATCAAAGGACTATTATAACTGATACTAAAAAGTAAAGGGCAGGGCACGGCAGTGGCGCAGCAGGTTAAAGGCACATGGCACGGAGCACAAGGACCAGTTTAAGAACCCTGGTTTGATCAGTGGCACAGCTATATACAAATAATGTCAAAAGACATAAATTATGGTAATGTTGTGTATGATGCAGCAAATCCTGACAAAGGGATATTTCAAAGTTAAACCAATTGCCAAATAATGTGATTATAGCAATAACTATCTATTTGCCTTCTTAAACCTTTAAGACAGGAGGAACCTACCGCTTCCTCTGAAGAGCCTATATTTCCCCTAGTCCTGGAACCTCTAGGGTGGGGCTCACTCTCCTGCATGCATCTCTCAATTCATACCAAATGATATTGCATCCGCTGACCCCAACCTAATCAACACAAAGAGTACCACCTCAGCATGCTATACATCAGACTGTGTCCAGAGATGTCAGGCATGGAATGTCAACCCCTCACTCTTAGTACTCGGGTGAGACCTTTCCTTTCATAGTATTCTCTAATTCCATTCCAGGCAGTTTACTTCCTAACAAAGTCCAAAACCTAGATAATAGACCAGGTCCTGTGAGATAGGGCATATGTTCACATGTATCCATAAATTAGGGCAAAATATATACCTGAAAGCAAAAGTACACAATAGTCTGCAGTGAGTAAAAAAAAAAAAAAAAAAAAAAAAAAGTTCATTATGAAGTAGTGTCTACTTAGATACCCTCCCCCCCCCCGTTACTTCCTGTTACAGTTCTCTCACTCACTCCAAAGCTAACCTTATCAAAGCAAGGACTACAAAAGCTGAAGACTGGCATACTTTATTGATGACTCTTTAGTTACTATCAGGCCATTCCATCAGCTGGGGCCCTAATCAGGGAGTCCTGAGATTCCCAAACAGAGATGATGGGCTTAGACCTCAAATCCCTCTCTACATTGTTATCAGTCTCTCTATCAGGAACAACAAAATGGACCTCTTTGTGGGCCACCATAGGACCTTACCCTTAACTTGGATCAACAACAGTAGAGAATGTTCCATCCTCCAAAGGGAGGCTGGACAACATACTCTATGCTACACCTGAGGAAGATGGGTCCTGAAAATGGGGCATCTTGGAACATTCCTACTCATGACCACAGAATGTGAGCTCAGATCTATAGGGATGCAGAGGTCACATGGGCTCCTAAGCTGAATATGGGCCCCAGATCACATCAAATCGATGGGGTTTATAGTCAACAATATTTATACACCTTTCCCATATTTGGGAACCACTCTCTTCCCTGATCCAGCTTTCTGATTCTTTTTCCAGCCATAACATCATCTTCCCAGACAATAACTTAGATCCACCTACATATCAGATATCATACTTGGGGGGGAGGACTAGTATAGCCACAGGCCCTTTGGAATATAACTAAAATATGCCTACTAGCTATCCACAGAATGGAGACCCCACCCCAACTCTTCACCTGCACTATTCCAGCCTTTAGGTTCATGATTCGTCAACAACTTGTTTGGTTTTATATGTCAACTTTCTTTTCAGCCACCAGCTTCCAGATGTTAACATGATGCCAACCAGACTTCCCTGGACAGACAGCCCCACCAATGTGTCCTGGAGCTCCAATTCCCCAGAACCATGCCCTTCTAGGGAAATAGAGAGACAGGCTGGGAGTATGGATCGACCTGTCAATGCCCATGTTCATTGGGGAAGCAATTACAGAAGCCAGACTTTCCACTTTCTGCATCCCACAGTGACCTTGGTTCCATACTCCCAGAGGGTTAAAGAATAGGAAAGCTTTCAGGGGAGGGAATGGGATATGGAGTTCTGGTGGTAGAAATTGTGTGGAGTGTGCTGCACCCCTCTTATCCTATGGCTTTGTCAGTGTTTCCTTTTTTATAAATAAGAAGAATCCTGGTTTGAGCCCCTGCTCCACACCTGCTTGGGATTGCCTCAGAAGCAGTGAAGCAGGTCTACAGGTATCTTTCTTTCTCCATCTCTGTCTTCCTGTTCTCTCTCTCTATTTTTTTTTAAAGATTTTATTTATTTATGAGAAAGATAGGAGAAGAGAGAAAGAACCAGACATCACTCTGGCACAAGTGTTGCCGGAGATCGAACTCAGGACCTCATGCTTGAGAGTCCAAAGCTTTATCACTGTGTCACCTCCCGGACCACTCTCTTTCTATTTCTTACTTTCCTATCCAACAACAACAGGAATAAAAACAACAAGGGCAACAAAAATGTGAAAATAATGCCCTCCAAGAGCAGTGGATTCATAGTGCAGGCACCAAGCCCCAGCAATAACCCTGGAGGCAAAAAAAAAAAAAAAAAAGTAAAGCGCCTGGACCTAGGTTTAAGCCCCTGGTCCACACCAGGGAGGAAAGCTCACAAGCTGTGAAATAGGGCTGCAAGTATATGTGTCTCTTTCGCTAGATCCCCGTTCCCTATCAATTTCTCTCTGTCTTTCTCTAAAATAAATGAATAAAAATATTTTAAAAAGAAGAAAGGGTCTGCATACATATTTTTTGATCAATTTTTTGCTATTTTCCCACATACAAAAAATGATATTTCTAAAACCTTGGTATTCCTTAGCACTCCTGAGCCAAAAATACTGAATAGGGTATGTATTACTTGATGAAGCCTATCTCAAAGTGTTACTATAGAAAATCATGACTAATACAAATAATTAGCAGTTAGCAAAATGAGAACTTACTATTTCTATTGAAATATTTTAAATTTAATCATTTTTAAACAGGAAAAATAAAATATCAGTATAAAAACAAAATAACATTAAAATTAGTTTGTTTATAATAAAGGAAGAAATTTGTCATTTGTAGGTGAATTTTTCCATTTTAATGTATTAGTATTTGAATAGTCAATGTTTTCAGTTTGTTAATTTTTCCAATAGTAAGAAATTCAAGTGTTTTACAAACATAATTTTTGCATATTTACAGGATTAGAAAAGTATGGAAAGGTGAACCTACTCATCAAATTGCCAGTACAAACAATGAGAAAATAGTTCAACATTCTTATTTAAGGGAAATAAACTGTTCAGTCAAGAAACAGATTCTGAACTATGAATATGAAAGTATGTGTTTCTTAATTTGGGTTAGCTCTATAAAACTCTCTTAAAAAATGACCTGAAGCTAGTTAGTGCTTTTTATTACTTTTGAAAGACAACTTCCTTCTCTTAAAAAAGCAATTTTATAATTGCAAAATACAGTGCTGTCTTTTGCAAAAAAAAAAAAATAGTCATTTTATAATTGCAAAACACAAATTTCCATGTACATTTGGACACAATTTATTTTTAAGGATTTTATAACAGTTTAAAACTTGAGTTAAATTCTACTGAAATGGGATTACTGTGTAGGTAAATGGTTTGTGATTAAGTGATTTTTCTTTCTTGTAACACAAGAATTCATACAACTGTAATGATAACTGTGAGAATACAGAACCAAAATACTTGGGATGGGAGGGTAACCAATTCATTCTGATGGATCTTCACTCCATTAGTACTAAGATGAAGTCAGCTAGCTAGATTTAGTTATTAGTTTTAGTTTTCACCTTTCTAGGACACCCAAGATTAACTTAAGGTAGAACAACTCTTCTGAAGGTCTTCCCCAATGCTTTCTATTAAGCTAATTTGTTGATTTTGAGCACATTTCCATGAAAGTAAAAAGCTCTGTTTTTCTGGAATGTAAAGCTAAATCAGCATAAAATAGAGATCACTACTACTAAATTTAGATGCCTAGAGCTTAAGCACTTTGTTGAAGACCTATAGGTTTGCAATGAAATAGCATTTTTTTGTGACTTCAAATCCCACATAATTTTCCTCCTGAATACAAAGATGGGGTCTTACTGAGTTTAGTTCTCTTTTACTTTCAAGAAAAGAATGGTCTTAGCAGCTTTGAATTCTTTTTTAATAGTAAACTTAACTCTGCCTTTTGTGGAATGTATACTCTCAGAGATGTCTGTGATTAGAAATCTATTAGGAACAAACTATACTGATTCTGAACATTGGGGACAAACGATGTTTCTTGATACTCAGTTCAGACAATCTAGATTGTTAAATAGTTAACTGCTATAACAACTCACTAAATAACACTCTCCCTAGTACTAATTTTAGAATCCAGTAGTAGGTGGAGACTTTTTAATCTGCCAGAAGACTGATGTAAAAACTCCCCCAAATGCACACACAGAACTATGACAAATAAACAGAACACAATGACTTCAGTATTTTCAGCCATAATGTCAGAAAAGGAAGAATATTTTTATACTTAGTAACAATATTATCCTTCAAATGAAATCTCAGAATGAATATATTTTTGTGTCAATAAAATAACTGACTACTATGTATATACATGTACTGAGCCATATATAGTTCCTCTTGTCCTCTGCTAGACTGAACAAAAATTGCTATATTTTCTTTAATTTGAGAACAAATTAAACCACTTGGCATCTCTTTCTTCTTTTATTTGCCTTTTTCTTATTAAAGTGAATCAAGGAATTAACTTTATATACCTATGTAAATGTATCTGAAGATGTAATTATTTTCAGATTTGTTTCTGCAAATATATATACATATCCTCCAGTTTTTCTTCAGAGCACATAAATCTTTCACCTTTTAAATACATGCATATTCATAATAGTACACATAGATATACAACATTGAAGAATACTATCTTAAGGGCTTAAATATTTATAATAATGAAAAATTATGGTTTACAACTCAGAAAATGTCCAATTTAAATATTATTGCACTAAGATCTGCTTACAGGTAGGATGGAGTGAGCATCTTAGAATTCATGAGAACATGTAAAAATACAGGTAAAATATAAAACAAAAACAAACAAAATAAGAAACTCATTAAAAGAATCAGAGAACTGTTTGGATTTCTAAGATTTAGAAGAACAGGGACCTGGGAGTTGGTATAGTGTATGAAACTTTGGACTCCGAAAATAATTCTGGTTATCTCTCTCCTATTACCAAGTAAAATAGATTTAAAAAAAAAAAAAGAAAGAAAGGAAAGAAGGAAGGAAGAAAGGAAGGAAGGGAGAAAATGGGTAATCTAGAGAAGGAAGGGAAGAATTTCATGATGATTTTGTTGATTCTTGATTTTGAGAAGAATCCAGACCTAACTGAGAATAAGTCCACTTTGGAAGAGTAGAGAATCAACAGAAAATTGGAAGTCTTGGATGACTGAAGTGTGTAGCTTGAAAGTTCTCAGACACACAGGTGATTATCCCATGATGACATCTATCAAATTCTGAATCTTCAAGGTTTAGATGCAAAAAACCAAGCTATAATATTCCCAGATCAATGCAAGTTTTGTTGGCTAGTTGGTTAGTTGGTTTTCAATAGTCTTGAAATACTCAGAATAAAAATATTTTGAAAGTACTGGTGATAATAGACTAGCAAGGCAAAAGTCCAGCACGGATATACTAGGTCTATGTTTGTCCTGTGAACCAAATTCCACTTCTACTTTTTGTATCATCTACAATTTAAGAAAATTTTTATATATATAGTCAATGTTTCCATTTTATAAATAAAAAATTTAAAATAAATAAAGTAAATATATAGAATACAAAAAAAGGTTATATATATTTTAAATGTTTGGAAGGTAGCTATGCTCACCACTATACCACCAATGCAACTACTTTTAAATGTCTGAAAGGAGAAAATCAAATCAAGAATAATAGTTTTTATAAAACATTCAAATCTTTATATGAACAGGTAAAGCTTTATTGGCATAAATCCATGTGCTTCTTAAAAATAGATTTACTTTGTTTTTGCACAGCACTGAGTAGTTGTAAATGAAATGGATGACCTGTAAAGCTAAAATATTTACTACCTCACACTTCACAGAAAGTGTTTTCCAGTCTGCAATAGACTATTAGTTGAAAACACAGATTGGCAAATACTCTAAGAATGGGCGCGAACCAAGATAGATTAGGCCTTCTTCAAACCAAACTCCAACATATTAGCTCAGCTCCAAATTATGAGCCTCCATTCTATCCCCCTGGGGAAGAAGAATAAATCTTTGTGAAGAAAAATCTGATCATTTCCAGATCCAGAATATTTAATTTATATTGAAACTCTTTCTAACATTGAAAAACCTACTTTATACAGTGTTTCTTCTAAAGATTACTAAGGGGTGATAATAATGCTGGCTGTTAGAATAGATTGGGAAATACATCATAATTACTTTCTTTTGTATAGTTATTTGGGTAGACAGAATGATTGAGAGAAGTGAAGTATGGAGTATGAGAGGAGGGTATCTAAGCCTAAGTAGTAAATATTGGATTAGACTATTTATGATTCCTTTCTTAGGCCTTTTTACTTGATTTCCAAGATTATTAGGTCTAAGTCTAATCACAGCAGACTATTAAATACTTTGAAGTATATAGTTGCCACTAACTTATGAATACATGTATATATGCATGTTCCCAGTACCCTAGGCTTTATCTAGGGTCTGTAACTTTGCTAGACAATATACCATTTAAAATGGAACTAGGTAGTCCCAAATGTTAGGAAAGGTTTCACCACATTATTGAAGTTGGAAAGCTGACATCTCAGTCTTGGTGTCTCTAAACACAATCCAAAGGCAACTATATACAGTTGGTCAAGAGATACACACACACACACACTAAAGGACAATTATTGTCCCTATCACAATCATCAGAATCATTAAACAAGTAAATACAGTTAAACTTAAGGTTAATTTAGACACCACTAAAATCTTAGGTGTATTTCCTTCCTAACTTGAAGCCAGACTCCACAAACCTAATACTGGTTAGAAACTAATAAATGACATTCAACATTTTCACAACTGGGAGAAAGTCTAAGCTCTCCAGATAATGAAAAGATTATAAAAGCTGGATAAGCACAAGAGACTGGCTCACTTAGTGATAGTGTTTTTTGACCAATAGTAAGACACCCCGTCATCTAGGCCCTTTGTCAGGGGATCCTTGGATTTCCACATAGATATGATGGGCCTAGATCTCTATTAGATCCCTCTCTCCACCATCACTGGCCATTTCCACCAGGAACATCATCATAACCCCTCTTGTGGGCCTCTCCAGGACCTTGTCCTCACTATAAAGTAGCTAAGGTAGGAATTTTCTCACTCTATAATGGGAGATTAGATAATCCAACTCTGCTACTTGAGAAAGACTGGTTCTGAAATTAGCACAGTTTAGGACCAGGATTGGTCATAACCATACCAGTTATGACCAAGGACTGAGCTCAGATTGACAGGGACTAGGAGGTTATACAGGCTCTAGTGCTAAATGTGAATAAATATATGGGTGATGGGTCAGATCGATGGGGTAAAGAGTTAATTTTATTTATATATCTTCTTCAAGTTTGGGAGCTACTCTCTGCCCTAATCTGGCTTTCTAGCTTTATTCTCAACTCTGACATCATCTTCTCAGACAATATTTTTAGTTTACCTGCATGTTCGCTATCAAACTCAAACAAAATTACTAAAGTCATGGGCCCCTAGGAACATACCGAAAATAGACTTCCTAGCTTCTCTCCACCCTAAGATCTTCGTTCTCATCTACTTTTTTGGTTCTTGGTTTATTAAACATTTTGTCCTGCTTTATACTTTCTGCCTTTCAGCCACCAAGTTACAGATGCTACTATGATTCTATCCTGATTTCCCTGAGGAGACAATCTCGCCAATGTATCTCAGAACCTCACCTATTCAGAGCCCTACCCTACTAGGGAAAGATAAAAATGGGCTGCGGGTATGGATGGACCTGTCAATGCCCATGTTCAGCAAAGAAGCATTTACAGAAGCCATAACTTCCACTTTCTCCACCCCCAACAGAATGATGGTTCACACCCACAGAGGGGGAGAAATGTTAAGGGAAGATGACCATAGGGATCAAAACTGCAATCCCATCAAGACCCCAAAACCTGAAGGAGAAGAGGGAAAAAAGGAAGGGCATTTGGAAATAGCAGTAGGTATGGGTGTGACTTAGAAAGGAAGGGCATTTGGAAATAGCAGTAGGTATGGGTGTGACTTAGAAAGGAAGGGCATTTGGAAATAGCAGTAGGTATGGGTGTGACTTAGAAAGGAAGGGCATTTGGAAATAGCAGTAGGTATGGGTGTGACTTAGAAAGGAAGGGCATTTGGAAATAGCAGTAGGTATGGGTGTGACTTAGAAAGGAAGGGCATTTGGAAATAGCAGTAGGTATGGGTGTGACTTAGAAAGGAAGGGCATTTGGAAATAGCAGTAGGTATGGGTGTGACTTAGAAAGGAAGGGAAGTTAGGAATATAGGAAAAAATGGGTAAATACAGAAAAATATAAATTAGAAATAATAGTCAATCCATATCTGTGACCTTGGGAGAATTACTATAGTTTCCAATGGAAGGAATGGGGACATAGAACTCTAGTGGTGGGAATGATGTGGAGTTATATCCTTGGTATCTCATAGTTTTGTAAATAAATATTAACTCACTAATAAAAAAAGAAAGAGAAAAAAGCTACTCTAATGTTTATCTAATTCTATAAAAAAAACCTGCCATAACTCAACAGTAATCTGCTAACACCCAATATTTTAATCAATTGATTTTAATCAATGTAATCTGAAGACGAGAAGAATAAAATGGGAATAGCAATATTACCTAAAAGCACTACTATTGGCAAGAAAACTTGAAATAAAAATGAAATAATAGCATTCTCATCCTCTCATTGTAATGGTAGCTTTCATTGTAAAGCAGTCTAATAATAAATATAATAAAATCTAAGGATTATTTATTTTGTAGAAAATGAAAATGAATATTAATCAGTTATAATTCACTACAAGATATGAGATAACACTCTAGGATTCTTTTATTCAGTGGTACATGCTGAAGGGAGATTATCATATTTTTAGATATCTATTCTAAGAAGGCAGAAAAATCATGTGAAAAAACTGATACTATTGAAATATTACACTTATGCAATTTGTTATGCCTAAATCCCTCCCTGGACTTTAAATTTTTACTTTAATAGCTTTTAGTAATGAAAATGACAACTCAAAGGAATAAAACAGCTGAGAATTTCAATATGACACAGTACTGTGAAATTGTCAAATTCATTTTTATTAGGATATATTGAAGTTTTAAGTCCTTAGTAAAAGTAAATTATAACCCACAGATGTAACAAATCAGGTCACCTTTGTTTATAACCTATCATAATTTGCGACAGATAACTTTTTTTTGATAGCTTTAATTTTCTTACATCATGAAACATCATTTGGTCTAATTACCTAGAAGAAAATTTTTTAAAAAAATTTAATATTTATTTATTTCATTTTTGTTGCCCTTGTTTTTATTGTTATTGTAGTTATTATTGTTGTTGATGTAGTCATTGTTGGATAGGACAGAGAGAGGAGAGAGGAAGGGAAGATAGATAGGGAGAAAGAAAGACAGACACCTGCAGACCTGCTTCACCGCCTGTGAAGAGACTCCCCTGCAGGTGGCGAGCCAGGAGCTTGAACTGGGATCCTTACTCCTGTCCTTAGGTTTTGCACCATCTACGCTAAACCTGCTGCGCTACTGACCAACTCCCAGATAACTTTTTTTTTTGAGTGAAATGTAATCTAATTATGTTCAAAAGTCCAAATCACATAATAATTAGATGAGATTCAGCCACATACCATTACACAGTAGGCATTAATATGTAACATTAAACATAGCAGTAAACATAGATAAAGTTGATTTTTATGCAAGCAGACACACATATATAGAATACATAAATTACATACACTATTTTTACATGACTGAGTATCACTAGCTTATAAAGTTACTTTATAACACAAGAATGCACAATACCATATATATTATTTGCAAAAGTCAGAACTATTGTTCAAAAGAGGACTCCTGAAATTAGAACCTTTTTCAAATGTAAAGATGTCTTTTAAAAACTTTTTTGAAAGTTTCAAAACTATCAATTTCTTCACCTTTAAGAACTCTTCAGTAAAAGATGTCTCATTAGGATTTAAATAACTTGAGATAAGACTGTGAATGTGGTCAAATAAATCATCAACGGGATATGCTATTTATAACTTTGGATAATATATTTACTGAGCACTGAGTCCATTATTCTAAATAATTATAAGTATAATTTGTAACAGACTTCATTTATATAATCCATTAATTAAAAGAATAAGATTTATATTTATCTGATTTCAAAGGCTTTCAAAATTCCTGAGATACTTTAAAATTATCCACTTCATATTAAGGTTACATTATAATACTGGGGACTTGAAAATACTAAGGATAATCTAGCACATTCAGGCAAATACTCCTTAATTATTTCATTTATAGGTATAGATCTTTGTATTGCAGATTCTTTAATAAAGAGCAGAATACTATGCCTCTTAACACAAATACCAAGTATTTATAGTTCCACGATAGTGTGTCTCTATATTTCATATTTGATTCTAACAAAAAGATCAGAGTCCTCAGAGAGACATATTGCAAACAAAAAGTCCTTAGTAAGTGATGGAAAGTCAATCCTGGAGTCAACCAACCAACAGAAATGACAGAGAGGTGATTTTCTCCACAATCTCCTCAGAGAGAAAAAGGAAAACCACATGGCACTGCTGAAATGCCGAGTTAATTCTCTTTTCTATCTGAGCATTAAATATTACATCCTTAAAACTGTTTCCACTAGATATTTGCTCCCTTAGGTAAAACCTTCTTTTAAGAAACACAAATATTCTCAAAGCGAAACACCATAAAACTTAACCTACCATTTTCTTTGCACTCTTCTGGAGGTTTAGCCTTTTTCGCAAGTCGTGGATCCAGCCATGATGTTGTCTTTGTGTTATGGCTGAAAAGAAAAGAGATCACTCTGAATAGACACATAATGAACAAAATCAAGTTTATTCCTTAAGAAAAAGAAAGAGAGAGAGAGAGAGAGAGAGAGGGGTTAGTCCAACAAAATTGCAATCGATACACTTAATTTGCTTACTGGTTCTAAGTAGCCCTGAAGGAGGTGTAAGAGTAATTGTGCAAGGCAGCTGTAAATTTGGCAACCTCAGCTCCCTGTCCTCAAAGCAGCTATTTTTATTAAAATCAACTAGAATGTTGCCAAGTTAGCCTCATTGAAAATGCAGAACTCATCCAGAGCAAAAGGAATTTATTACAAATACAGGATTCTCCACTTGGAATAGCACAGTTCACAGGCTCTGATACTATTTCCTGAGTTTTGGAAAAGAATTATTTTCATCTTAAATCTGCCCTTTTCATAAATAGTTGTTTTGTTACTCTTTAACTTCGGATCTGGCAGAGGCAGTATAGAAGTGATGCAAATTACAGCATGCTCTTGGAATTTCTACATTTTCTCAAAAAGTGATTAATAGTGATTTAATTAACCCACATTTATCTAGCTTCTATCTAAATACTTGCAATCCAGCTGGGAAGGTAAGGCATAAAAAAAATGCTTGCATTTGCATGCTTATGGGATGGAATTTAAAAGTATTACTGATAATTTTAAATAACATTTTCAGTTTTGTGAGCAAACCCTTGATATAAAGAGGAAAGGGGAACTGTTATTAGTACAGTGCTTCTTAAAATGGTTTTGGGATAACTTGCAGAAAAATTACATGGCAATTAAAAAATCTTTTATTAGTGATTTCATAAAGGTTTACAAATTTGTCAGAGATTAGGGGTATCATTTCACACTGCAACCAGTGTGAATCCCCCAAACCCAATAACCAACACAGTTTTCACAAAGTGTGAGAAACAGTTTGGTTGTCTATTTTTTTATTATGTATATTTCACATATGAATGAAACTATATTGTAATTGTCTTTCATGTCTTATTTCACTAAGCATAATCAAGTCAAGTACTTTTTAAACCACTATTCTATTCTGATTCCTCATAGAACTATCAAATCAAAATATATGAGATGGGAATACCAGTAACTATTTCTCTTTTTAAAAAATATTTATTTATTTATTCCGTTTGTTGCCCTTGTTTTTTTATTGTAGTTTTTATTTATGTCGTTGTTGTTGCATAGGACAGAGAGAAATAGGGAAAAGAGGGGAAGACAGAGAGGGGGAGAGAAAGATAGACACCTGCAGACCTGCTTCACCACCTGTAAAGCGACTCCCCTGCAGGTGGGGAGCCAGCGCTCAAACCAGGATGCTTATACTGGACCTTGTGCTTCACACCACGTGTGCTTAACCCGCTGTGCTACAGCCCAACTCCTGGGAATACCAGTAACTATTTCTATGGATGTTGAGGCAGTGAGTCTGGTTATATAGATAGGGAGCAGAAGGAGAAAGGTCTCATTATTTTTAAAAAACATAAACTAGTGCACAAAGGAATAGAGGTATAAAGTAATTTTCCTGAGAGAAGACTTAGTCACTACCAATTACTTCACTTGTGCTGGGTCCTTCACAAAGGATATTGAAGCATCCTTAAATTCAAAATGGCTTTAAAATTTACTCCTTTGGCATATACAAAAGCATATAACTTCCTCACTTGCTTTAAAAACAGAAAACAAGAAAATAATCACCTCTCTTCTTCTTCCTCATATCCACCCATTCTCATTGTCCACTATTGGCATTTTTGTCCCATTACATACAAAACAGTGGTGACCTTGAATTAAGAGTCAGCATGAAGAGATATGATGACTGAGCACAAGGAGATGAAGTTACTGAACCAAAATCAATTGACCTTGTGCTGGTGTGTACAAACACATGTGGCTGGTGACAGAGAGGAAAGAGGAGCCTAAGGAGAGATTAAGTGACTGCTAACAGTTCAGCAGTTTATCAGTTGAGACACCACCTCCAGTCTGCTCCACCAACAAGGGGACAGCTTAAGGGAGGAGAGGACTCCCCAGAGACTCACCAAGTGCAACTCTGAGTCTCCATTGCTACTACCCTCAGAATCTGGAGCAGCAACAGGGAGGGACACCAGGGGACAGAGATCTAACCAGGAAACTCAGGAGAAGACCTATACCTCGGTGGCATAGCTGAGGGGCTGTGAAAGTCTCTTTGCATAACCACTGGATTATCTCTGCCACACCCTGCTTTATCTCTTTGTCAGGAGTCAGTGATTAAGCTGAAGCCTATTGATAGTTTAAAAGCCCTCAGGCTCCCATTGTCTACAGGGAAGAAAAAAAAGAGGCTTTTAAACCACTGAGCTCCAACTCAGAGATTTAAATACTATTGAAACAACTGTTAACTTCCGCCACTGTGAACTCTTTAATTAACTTATTTAGACACAAGTCAATCCAGGCAATAGTGATCAATAATTTGAAAAGTACTAATAAAGGGAACTCATAACATAATATATAAAATGGTTAAAACAACAAGAAGAAATATTGGAGAATCGAACCAGGACAAGAGCCCAGCTAAAAGTCCTCCAGAGGGTGAAGCACAAAATATAACAAGTTCAACATCCAAACATTAGCTAAGGAAATAATAACAGGAGTGAGTAAAGAATTTGAAAAAATTATAATCAGAAATACAGGAACAACAAATGAGAATATGGAAGAAAATACTAATTATCTCATGGTTATTAGAGAGCTGAAAGCTGAAATCGCTGAGCTAAGAAGGCAACTAGCTGAACAAGCTAAAACAGTATCAGAGCAGGGCAACAAAACAGATGAACTCCAGAAAACAGTAGAGGGCAGAGAGAATAGAATCTATGAGGCTGAAGACAGAATTAGCAAGATTGAGGATGAATTAGAGACAACTAAAAAAGAAGTAAGAGATCTCAAAAAGAGATTAATAGATGCTGAAAACGACAACAGAGTCCTATGGGATGACTTCAAAGGAAATAATATATGCATTATTGGCATACCAGAGGAAGAAAGAGAAGGACAGGAAGAAAGCATTTTTCAGGCCATAATAGCTGAAAATTTCTCTAGTCTAGACAACATCAAAGACATAAAGATTCAAGAAGCCCAGAGGTTCCCAAACAGAATTAACCCAGACCTGAAGACACCAAGACATATCATAGTTAGAATGGAAAAGAATAAGGATAAAGAAAGGATCCTGAAGGCTGCAAGAGAAAAACAAAGAGTCACCTACAAAGGAAAACCCATAAGATTAGCAGCAGACTTCTCCATACAAACACTACAGGCCAGAAGAGAATGGCAAGATATCTATCGAGTGCTCAATGAGAAAGGCTTTCAGCCAAGAATACTATATCCTGCTAGACTGTCATTCAGACAAGATGGAGGCATCAAAACCTTCTCAGACAAGCAACAGTTGAAGGAATCAATTATCACCAAACCTGCCCTGAAAGAAGTTCTGAAAGGTCTCCTATAAACAATCAGACCACCACAAATAGGACATATATCAAAACACTCTAAAACTCTACAAGAATGGCGTTAAAATATCTTCAATCTTTGATATCAATAAATGTCAATGGCCTGAATTCACCTATTAAAAGACACAGAGTAGGAAGATGGATCAGAAAACACAACCCAACAATATGCTGTCTACAGGAAACCCACCTAACTCAACAAGACAAACACAGACTTAAAGAAAAAGGATGGAAAACAATTATACAACCCAATGGCCCACAAAAAGGGGCAGGAACAACTATTCTCATATCTGACATGACAGACTTTAAAATAGATAAGATTTAAAAAGATAGGAATGGACACTACTTAACGCTCAGAGGATCAGTCAATCAAGAGGACTTAACAATTATTAACATCTATGCACCCAATGAGAAGCCATCTAAATATATCAGACTTCTACTGAAAGAGCTACAGCAATATATTAACAGTAACACAATCATAGTAGGGGACTTCAACACCCCACTCTCTCAACTTGACAGATCATCCAGGCAGAAAATCAATAAAGACATAAGGGAGCTAAATGAAGACATAGATAAACTAGAACTATTGGACATTTTCAGAGTCATTCATCCCAAGAAACGGGAATACACATTTTACTCAAGTCCACATGGGTCATTCTCAAGGATAAACCATATGTTAGGCCACAGCATCAGCAAATTCAAGAGCATTGAGATCATCCCAAGCATCTTCTCAGACCATAGTGGAATGAAACTAAGACTTAACAATCAACAAAAGATTAGTAACAGTCCCAAAATGTGGAGGATCAACAGTACATTTCTTAACAACTTCTGGGTCAAAGAGGAAATCAAGGAAGAAATCAAAATGTTTCAAGAGTTCAATGAAAATGAAGACACAAACTATTAAAATATTTGAAATATTAAAATATTTGACTAAAATATTAAAATATTTGACTAAAGCAGTCCTAAGAGGGAAGTTCATAGCTATACAAGCACACATTAGGAAACAAGAAAAAGCACAAATAAACAGCCTGATTGCACATCTTAAAGACCTAGAAGAAGAACAACAAAGGAACCCTAAAGCAATGAGAAGGTCAGAAATCACTAAAGTTAGGGCAGAAATAAATAACATTGAGAATAGGAAAACCATACAAAAGATCAACGAAAGTAAATGTCGGTTCTTCGAAAGAGTAAACAAAATCGACAAACCTTTAGCCAGACTCACAAAACAAAAAAGGGAGAAGACCCAAATAAATCGGATAGTAAATGAAAGAGGAGATATAAAAACAGACACTGCAGAAATTCAACATGTCATGCGAGGCTTCTATGAACAACTATATGCCACCAAACTAGAGAACCTGGAAGAAATGGACGATTTCCTAGATACCTACCAACTTCCAAAACTAAGTAAAGAGGAAGTGGATAACATGAACAGGCCCATCACAGCTAATGAAATTGAAACAGTTATCAAAAATCTCCCCAAAAATAAAAGTCCTGGACCAGATGGTTTTACAAATGAATTCTACAAAACCTTCAAAGAAGAACTAATACCTCTACTTTTAAAAATCTTCCAGAAGGGGGAGGAGGGAAGATGGCGGACTGAGAAGCTGCTAACAGCGAGTGCTCTGATCGCATCGTTGGCAACGGTAGGATTTTCTGCCTTTAGCAGGCCAGTCAATAAAGAGTGACACCAAAGAGATGATTATAATTTAATTTGGGTTAAGAATTAGAGTAAAGGTGACACAGACTAGCAGGGCTCCAGACTTCCCAGGCGGCGCCGGGCAAGGGAGTGCGCCGGGCATTGTCCTCCGCCCGGGAAGGCGGCACCTCCGCCGGTTGCAGAAAGCGGCGGGCAGAGGACCTGGAGAGAGCACTTTAGCTCGGGGGCTTTCTCTTGGGAGTCTCCAGGGTCCACCGCGACCCTGAGGGCGGATCCAAAGACTTCTTGAGTATAGCTCTCATTGGATCAAAGGACTTGGAGCTAGTTTTCATTTTCGAGAAATCCTTTAAAAAAGTCTGGAGGGGGGGGGGGTTCCCGGAAGATGGCGGACTGAGAAGCGGCTAGCCGTTGAGCTCCGGACACATCTCATGTAAACAATAGGATTTTCTGCCTTTAGCAGGCCAGCCAATAAGGGGCCATAGCGGTGACATCAAGGAGGTGACAATAACTTAATTTGGGTTAAGAATTAGAGTAGGGGAAAAAAAATTCTTTTTTCTTCCTTTTAATTTTCAAGCATACATCCTTCCCGCCGCCCCCCCACCCCATAAGCAGTCCCTGGGACCAGCTCCTAGTAGGATACCCCATGCCACCAAACAGGGTGTTTTGTTTTGTTTTGTTTTAATTCACTGATACACATTTGGGAAGTTCCTTGCACTGCTCTTTAATTACAACTCTTCTTGTTATCTTCTCCCTTTTCTCTCTCTTATCTCTCTCTCTCTCTTTTTTTTAATCTTGTCATACACTTCTTTCTTCTTTGCCTTTCTGAATTTGTGAATTACTTTGGGAAAGAAAATCTGACTCAGAGTGGACTCTCTATGTGTGTATCTCTGCTCTAGTTCCATTTACACTCTTGTTACCCCTAGAATATACACTGGATAGTAGATTTGCATAACTGTCTATTCTTGCTATCCTCTCATTCTTTTCTCTTTCTTCACTGGGATTTGGTTACTATTTTTTCACGGACTGGAGAAATTGTTTGGCTAACTGGTAATGATTAAACTACTTCAATACTTACTTCAGTTGCTACTGTAATTCCGGAGGTTGGTGAGTGCAATTGTCATAAAGGTATTTAGTACAGTGTTACTTGTACTCAAGACACAACAACTGAGGAACAACACAGCATAAAAGAAAGAGAGAAACACATAAATAAAAAAATGGGTAGATTAAAAACAAATAAAACTGCTACCCCAATGAATGAAGACAAGAGCCCAGAAGAAACCACAAATCAGTCAGAAGTAACCATAGATAAGAAAAGTATGCAAGCAATAATAAACTTATTAATCACAGAAATGAAAACAACATTGGAGGAAAGGAATGGCAGTATTAGGGAAACAACAGTTGAGACCCCCAAGGAAAATACTAATTATCTTGAGGCAATTAGAGAACTGAAAGCTGAAATAGCTGTAATGAAGAAAGAAGCTGAGGCAAGGAAAAGCAGACTAACAGAAGCAGAAAACAGAATTAGTCAGACAGAGGATGAGTTAGAGAAAACTAAGAAAGAGGTGAAAGAGCTTAAAAAGAGATTGAGAGACACTGAAAACAACAACAGAGACATATGGGATGATCTCAAAAGAAGTAACATTCGTATAATTGGCCTGCCAGAGGAAGAAAGAGAGGAAGGGGAAGCAAACATTCTAGAGGAAATAATACAAGAAAACTTCCCATACCTGAATAACAGAAAGGATATCAAGGTTCAAGAGGCCCAGAGAGTACCAAACAGAATCAACCCAGACCAGAAGACACCAAGACACATCATAGTCACAATGAGAAGAAGTAAGGATAAAGAAAGGATCCTAAAGGCTGCAAGAGAGAAACAAAAGTCACAGACAGGGAAAACCCATAAGACTATCTGCAGATTTATCAACTCAAACTCTAAAAGCCAGAAGGGAGTGGCAAGATATCTATCGAGCCCTGAATGAAAAAGGGTTTCAACCAAGGATAATATATCCTGCTAGACTTTCATTCAAGCTAGATGGAGGGATCAAAACCTTCTTAGACAAACAATAGTTAAAGGAGGCAACCATCACCAAGCCGGCCCTAAAAGAGGTACTAAAAGACCTCTTATAAACAAGAACATCACTATAATACTTGCAATATATCAGAGTAAACAAATTGTTTTTTAGAACAATGGCACTACAATACATTAAATCCATAATATCAATAAATGTCAATGGCTTAAACTCACCCATCAAAAGGCACAGATTGGGGCATGGATCAGAAAACATAACCCAACCATATGCTGCTTGCAAGAATCCCATCTGTCACAACAAGAGAAACACAGACTTAAAGTGAAAGGATGGAAAACTATCATACAGGCTAACGGTCCACAAAAAAAGGGCATGAACAGCCATTCTCATCTCAGACACGATAGATTTTAAATTAAATAAAATAATAAAAGATAGGAAAGGATATTACATAATGATTAGAGGATCAATCAGCCAAGAAGACTTAGCAATTATTAACATCTATGCACCCAACGAGGGACCATCTAAATACATTAAGCATCTACTGAAAGAATTTCAAAAATACATCAATAGTAATACAATAATAGCGGGAGACTTCAATACCCCACTCTGACACTAGACAGATCAACACAGCAGAGAACCCATAAAGATACAAGAGAAATGAATGAAGAGATTGGCAGACTGGACCTCTTGGACATTTTCAGACTCCTCCACCCCAAAAAACTGGAATACACCTTCTTTTCAAATCCACATAACACATACTCAAGGATAGACCAAATGTTAGGCCACAAAGACAGCATCAATAAATTCAAGAGCATTGAAATCATCCCAAGTATCTTCTCAGACCACAGTGGAGTAAAACTAATATTTAACAACAAACGGAAAATTATTAAAAGACATAGAATTTGGAAACTAAACAGCATGCTCCTTAAGAACCACTGGGTCAGAGACTCACTCAAACAGCAAATTCAAATGGTCCTGGAAACTAATGAAAATGAAGACACAACCTATCAAAGTATTTGGGACACAGCTAAAGCAGTACTGAGAGGGAAACTTATAGCCATACAATCACATATTAAACACCAAGAAGAAGCCCAAATGAATGACCTTACTACACACCTCAAGGACTTAGAGGAAGAGGAACAAAGGAACCCTAAAGCAACCAGAAGGACAGAAATCACTAAAGTTAGAGCAGAAATCAACAACATCGAAAATAAAAGAACCATACAAAAGATCAATGAAGCCAAATGTTGGTTCTTTGAAAGATTAAACAAAATTGGCAAACCCCTAGCCAGACTCACCAAACAAAAAAGAGAGAAGACTCAAATTAATAGAATTGTAAACAATGCAGGAGATATCACAACTGACACCACAGAAATCCAGAGAATCCTGCAAAACTTCTATAAAGAACTATATGCCACCAAGCTAGAGAATCTGGAAGAAATGGAACAATTCCTAGAAACCTATGCACTTCCAAAGCTGAACCAAGAAGAACTACAAAATCTAAATGCACCAATCACAGACAAAGAAATTGAAACCGTTATTAAGAATCTCCCCAACAACAAAAGTCCTGGACCTGATGGCTTCACAAACGAATTCTACAAAACTTTCAGGAAACAGTTAATACCCATACTTCTTAAGCTATTCCATAAGATTGAAGAAACAGGAATACTCCCTTCCACCTTTTATGAAGCCAACATCACCCTGATACCAAAGCTGATAGGGACAGAACAAAAAAGGAAAACTACAGACCAATATCTCTGATGAACATAGATGCCAAAATATTAAACAAGATCTCGGCCAACAGGATACAGCAACACATCAAAAAGATTGTTCATCATGACCAAGTGGGATTCATCCCAGGAATGCAAGGCTGGTTCAACATCCGTAAATCAATCAATGTCATTCATCACATCAATAAAAGCAAAGCCAAAAACCACATGATTATCTCAATAGATGCAGAGAAAGCCTTTGAAAAATCCAACACCCATTCATGCTCAAAACTCTACAAAAAATGGGAATAGATGGGAAATTCCTCAAGATAGTGGAGTCTATATATAGCAAACCTACAGCCGACATCATACTCAATGGACAGAAGCTGAAAGCATTCCCCCTCAGATCGGGGACTAGACAGGGCTGTCCACTGTCACCATTACTCTTCAACATAGAATTGGAAGTTCTTGCCATAGCAATCAGGCAATAGAAAGAAATCAAAGGGATACAGATTGGAAGGGAAGAAGTCAAGCTCTCACTATTTGCAGATGATATGATAGTATACATAGAAAAACCTAAAGAATCCAGTAGAAAATTACTGGAAGTTATTAGGCAATATAGCAAGGTATCAGGCTACAAAATCAATGTACAAAAATCAGTGGCATTTCTTTATGCAAACACTAAATCTGAAGAAGAAGACATCCAGAAATCACTCCCATTTACTGTTTCAGCAAAATCAATCAAATACCTAGGAATAAAGTTGACCAAAGAAGTGAAAGACTTGTATGCTGAAAACTATGAGTCGCTACTCAAGGAGATAGAAACTGATACCAAGAAATGGAAAGATATCCCATGCTCATGGATTGGAAGAATAAATATCATCAAAATGAATATTCTCCCCAGAGCCATATACAAATTTAATGCAATACCCATCAAAGTTCCACCAAGCTTCTTTAAGAGAATATAACAAACACTACAATCATTTATCTGGAACCTGAAAACACCTAGAATTGCCAAAACCATCTTAAGGAAAAGAAACAGAAATGGAGGCATCACACTCCCAGACCTTAAACTATATTATAAAGCCATCATCATCAAAACAGCATGGTACTGGAACAAAAATAGGTACACAGACCAGTGGAACAGAATTGAAAGCCCAGAAGTAAATTCCAACACCTAAGGGCATCTAGTCTTTGATAAGGGGGCCGAAAGGGCTAAATGGAAAAAGGAGGCTCTCTTCAATAAATGGTGCTGGGAAAACTGGGTTGAAAAATGCAGAAGAATGAAATTGAACCACTTTATCTCACCAGAAACAAAAATCAACTCCAAATGGATCAAAGACCTAGATGTCAGACCAGAAACAATCAAATACTTAGAGGAAAACATTGGTAAAACACTTTCCCACATACACCTCAAGGACATCTTTGATGAATCAAATCCAGTTGCAAGGAAGACTAAAGCAGAAACAAACCAATGGGACTACATCAAATTGAAAAGCTTCTGCACATCCAACGAAACTATTAAACAAACAGAGAGACCCCTCACAGAATGGGAGAAGATCTTCACATGCCAGACATCAGACAAGAAACTAATCACCAAAATATATAAAGAGCTCAGCGAACTTAGCCGCAAAAAAGCAAATGACCCCATCCAAAAATGGGCAGAGGAAATGAACAAAACATTCACCACAGAGGAGATCCAAAACGCTAACAAACATATGAAAAACTGCTCTAGGTTACTGATTCTCAGAGAAATGCAAATTAAGACAACACTAAGATACCACCTCACTCCTGTAAGAATGGCATACATCAAAAAGGACAGCAGCAACAAATGCTGGAGAGGATGTGGGGACAGAGGAACCCTTTTACATTGCTGGTGGGAATGTAAATTGGTACAGCCTCTGTGGAGAGCAGTCTCGAAAACTCTCAAAAGGCTAGACATGGACCTTCCATATGACCCAGTAATTCCTCTCCTGGGGTTATACCCCAAGGACGCCATAACACCCAACCAAAAAGATGTGTGTACTCCTATGTTCATAGCAGCACAATTCATAATAGCTAAAACCTGGAAGCAACCCAGGTGCCCAACAACAGATGAGTGGCTGAGAAATCTGTGGTATATATACACAATGGAATACTATGCAGCTATCAAGAACAATGAACCCACCTTCTCTGACCCATCTTGGACAGAACTAGAAGGAATTATGTTAAGTGAACTAAGTCAGAAAGATAAAGATGAGTATGGGATGATCCCACTCATCAACAGAAGCTGACTAAGAAGATCTGAAAGGGAAACCAAAAGCAGGACCTGATCAAATTGTAAGTAGGGCACCAAAGTAAAATCCCAGTGGTGAGGGGTAGACATGTAGCTTCCTGGGCCAGTGGGGGGTGGGAGTGGGCGGGAGGGATGGGTCACAGTCCGTTGGTGGTGGGAATGGTGTTTATGTACACTCCTAGCAAAATGTAGACATATAAATCAGTAGTTAATTAATATGAGAGGGGGAAATCAATTGTATGTCTCAAAGTTTCTCAAAAGACAAACTGAATCTTTTTAATATATAGGCTATGTATTTGATAGGCGGACTCTCTCAAAAGCCTAGACCAAGTAGATTAGAAGCATCCAATAGCACAGCTATATACAAGATACTGGGTACTGTACAGCAAACCATAACAAAGGGACTTTTCAAAGTTAACCCAATTACCAAATAATGTGATGATGACATTAACTATCGATTGTCTTTTTGAACCCTAAGACAGCAGGAACCTCACATCTCCACTATAGAGCCCCTACCTCCCCCAGTCCTGGAACCCTTGGATAGGGCCCACTTTCCTGTATGCATCTCCCAATCCAAACCAAATAATATTGCATCCGCCGATCACAACCTAATCAACGCAACGATTGCCACCTCAACATGCTTCACCTCAGACTGTATCCAGAGACTTCACTTGTGGAATGACAACCCTTCACCTTCATTACTCGGGTGAGACCTTTCCTTTTATAGTACACTCTAATTTCATCTCAGGTAGTTCACTTTCTAACAAAGTCCCATAACCTAGATATACACCAGTTTCTGTGAGAGAGAGCTTATGTGCACACGTACCATAAACTACTGCAAAATATATACCTGAAAGCAGAAGTACACTAGAGTTTGCAGTGAGTACCTCCCTAACACTTCCTCTCCACTATTCCAAGCTTTGGGTCCATGATTGCTCAACAAATTGTTTGGCTTCGTATGTTAACTCTCTTTTCAATCACCAGGTTCCAGATGCCACCAGGATGCTGGCTAGGCTTCCCTGGATTGAAGACCCCACCAATGTGTCCTGGAGCACAGCTTCCCCAGAGACACACCTTACTAGGGAAAGAGAGAGGCAGACTGGCGGTATGGACCGACTAGCCAATGCCCATGTTCAGCGGGGAAGCAATTACAGAAGCCAGACCTTCTACCTTCTGCAACCCTCAACGACCCTGGGTCCATGCTCCCAGAGGGATAGAGAATGGGAAAGCTACCATGAGAGGGGGTGGGTTATGAGGATTGGGTGGTGGGAATTGTGTAGAGTTGTACCCCTCCTACCTTATGTTTTTGTTCACTAATCCTTTCTTAAATAAAAAATTAAAAAAAAAAACAAAAACAAATAAAAAAAAATCTTCCAGAAGATTGAAGACACTGGAATACTCCCTGCCAGCTTCTATGAAGCCAACATCACCCTGATACCAAAAGCAGACAGGGACACAACCAAAAAAGAAAACTACAGACCAATATCTCTGATGAACATAGATGTGAAAATATTAAACAAAATTCTAGCCAACCAGATACAGCGTTATATCAAAAAGATTGTTCATCATGACCAAGTGGGGTTTATCCCAGGCATGCAAGGTTGGTTTAATATACGTAAATCAATCAATGTGATCCACCACATCAACAAAAGCAAGACCAAAAACCACATGGTCATATCAATAGATGCAGAGAAAGCCTTTGACAAAATACAACATCCCTTTATGATCAAAACACTACAAAAAATGGGAATAGATGGAAAATTCCTGAAGATAATGGAGTCTATATATAGCAAACCTACAGCCAACATCATACTCAATGGTGAAAAACTGGAAGCATTTCCACTCAGATCAGGTACTAGACAGGGCTGCCCACTATCACCATTACTATTCAACATAGTGTTGGAAGTTCTTGCCATAGCAGTCAGGCAGGAGCAAGGAATTAAAGGGATACAGATTGGAAGAGAAGAAGTCAAACTCTCCTTATTTGCAGATGACACGATAGTATACATAGAAAAACCTAAAGAATCCAGCAAGAATCTTTTGGAAATCATCAGGCAATACAGTAAGGTGTCAGGCTACAAAATTAACATTCAAAAGTCAGTGGCATTCCTCTATGCAAAAAGTAAGTTAGAAGAAATTCAAATCCAGAAATCAATTCCTTCTACTATAGCAACAAAAACAATAAAATATCTAGGAGTAAATCTAACCAAGGAAGTGAAAGACTTGTATACTGAAAATTATGAGTCACTACTCAAAGAAATTGAAAAAGACACAAAGAAGTGGAAAGATATTCCATATTCATGGGTTGGAAGAATTAACATCATCAAAATGAATGTATTACCCAGAGCCACCTACAAATTTAATGCTATCCCCATCAAGATCCCAAGCACATTTTTTAGGAGAATAGAAAAAATGCTACAAATGTTTATCTGGAACCAGAAAAGACCTAGAATTGCCAAAACAATCTTGCGAAAAAAGAACACAACCGGAGGCATCATACTCCCAGATCTCAAACTATATTATAGGGCCGCTGTCATCAAAACTGCTTGGTACTGGAACATGAACAGACACACTGACCAGTGGAATAGAATTGAGAGCCCAGAAGTGAGGCCCCACACCTATGGACATCTAATCTTTGACAAAGGTGCCCAGACTATTCAATGGGGAAAGAAGAGTGTCTTCAACAAATGGTGTTGGAAACAATGGGTTGAAACATGCAGAAGAATGAAACTGAATCACTCTATTTCACCAAATACAAAAGTAATTTCCAAGTGTATCAAGGACTTGGATGTTAGACCAGAAACTATCAAATACTTAGAAATATTGGCAAATATATTGACAGAACTCTTTTCCACATAAATTTTAAAGACATTTTCAATGAAACGAATCCAAATACAAAGAAGACTAAGGTAAGTATAAACCTATGGGACTGCATCAAATTAAAAAGCTTCTTCACAGCAAAAGAAACCACTACCCAAACCAAGAGACCCCTCACAGAATGGGAGAAGATCTTTACATGCCACACATCAGATAAGAGTTTAATAACCAACATATATGAAGAGCTTTCCAGACTCAACAAGACAATAAATAACCCAATCCAAAAATGGGGGGAGGACTTGGAAAGAATATTCACCACAGAAGAGATCCAAAAGGCCAAGAAACACATGAAAAAATGCTCCAAGTCTCTGATTGTCAGAGAAATGCAAAGATAACAATTAGATATCACTTCACTCCTGTGAGAATGTCACACATCAGAAAAGGTAACAGCAGCAAATGCTGGAGAGGGTGTGGGGTCAAAGGAACCCTCCTACACTGCTGGTGGGAATGCAAATTGGTCCAACCTCTGTGGAGAACAGTCTGGAGAACTCTCAAAAGGCTAGAAATGGACCTACCCTATCACCCTGCAATTCCTCTCCTGGGGATATATCCTAAGGAACCCAACACATCCATCCAAAAAGATCTGTGTACACATATGTTCTTGGCAGCACAATTTATAATAGCCAAAACCTGGAAGCAACCCAGGTGTGAAAGAAGAGATGAGTGGCTGAGCAAGTTGTGGTATATACAATGGAATACTACTCAGCTATTAAAAAATGGTGACTTCACCGTTTTCAGCCGATCTTGGATGGACCTTGAAAAAATCATGTTGAGTGAAATAAGTCAGAAACAAAAGGATGAATATGGGATGATCTCACTCTCAGGCAGAAGTTGAAAAACAAGATCAGAAAAGAAAACACAAGTAGAACCTGAAATGGAAGTGGCGTATTGCACCAAAGTAAAAGACTCTGGGGTGGGTGGGTGGGGAGAATACAGGTCCATGAAGGATGATAGAGGACCTAGTGTGGGTTGTATTGTTATAAGGGAAACTGGGGAATGTTATGCATGTACAAACTATTGTATTTACTGTTGAATGTAAAACATTAATTCCCAAAAAAAGAAATAAATTTAAAAAATTATTATTAAAATATTATCAATGTTGTGACATTTGTAAAGGTTTCACAAAAAGAATAAGCAATGTCACAGGCATAGAAAAGTATGAGGGGACAGGTGGTAGTGCAACTGGTTGAGCACATAAGGCCCAGGTTTCGAACCCCAGACCCCAAATGCAGGGGGGATGTTTCACAAATGGTGAAGCAGTGGCACAGGTATCTCTCTTTCTCTCTCCCTTTCCCCTTTTAACTTCTCTCCATATCTATCCAAAATAAATGAAATGTTATTTTTAAAAAGTATGAGGGTTATGTAGGGGGATAGTGAGAAGGTCAATGTATGGAACATGTAAGTAGTGAGAGGAAAATAGATTGAAAGCAGAATTTAAAGCCAGATAGCAGGGGTACCTGAACACAAGTATACAGAAGTCAAAATGACGATGGTATCAACTTTCTCTTTCTCTAATGAAGTTTAATTATATTTTATTGTATCAGATCCTTAAGTGTTAGTTTATAATCTGATGAAGCACCATTCACCTAAAGTAAAGGATCAGAAAATTCTCCCTGTCAAGCATTTTGATAGGAAACTTTCAAAGGTTAAATGCATAAGCAGTTAGGGAAATTTCAAAACAGAAAAGTAGGAGGATGGATTAAAAAAGACAGTGGAGGAACAATTCCTAGGTGTTAAGGAATCCTGCAAGTAATGTTTTCTAGATGACGATGTCCACCTGCTTACATGTAAGTTATACCATCTCTGATTTAAATGTTGAAGCATTAAGACCCTGAGGCCATAAAGTCTCTGGTGAAATAGCTCACTTGGATGGTGTGTACTTCTTTACTATACTCATGATACAGGTTCAAGACCAGCCTACATGACATTGGAGGAAGTTTTGGTGCTGAGGTCTTTTTTCAGTCTCTCTGCCTCTATTTAAAAAAAGTCTCTGGTCCTGATGGAAATCCTTTTTATTTATTATTTTTAAAATTCCATTTATTTGTAACTTTGATGTCAGGTTAAAAAAAAGTATTCTCTATCATTTTTTTTTTAATTTATAAACTCTCCAAAGATAAATGCCTCTGAGTTGGACAAGGAAAATAATTTTTATTAACATCTAATTTTGCTAAATCCTTACCCCATTTCTGGGAAAATTATTTCCCCAAATAGATCTCTAGGGCACATTCACAAAAGCAAACACATCGATGGATTAGTATTAAAAGGCCATTACTAAGCCACTACAGGGAGTCAAATTACCATTTCTATACCATACAACCATGGGTTTCAAATAGTGGTTAATAGTAGAGAGCTGTGAATTCTCTGTCTTTCCAGAGTTTATATAAAGCATTTCATTACAGGCTGATTTTCTCTCTCTCTCTCTCTCTCTCTCTCTCTCTCTCTCTCACTCTCTCTCTCTTTTTGGTTGGACTAGCATTAACAGTTTGTCACTTTAATATATTTTGACAGATTCTGTCTCCTATAGTTAACAGCATTTTCAGCTGATTCTCTGAAATAATTTTGAAAGAAATGTGGGTAGTAGTTACCTCCAGTAATTGTCTTAAGAATCACATGAAGATCCAGATCAGCATTTTTCAATAGTGACTCTCTCTCTAGCCTTGTAATTTGCATCCTTCTTCAAGATGCCTTACAGAAAGAGATAATTTTAATGCCTTGGGAGACAACAGACCAAGTGAATTTTCTACTTCCCTTAAATTATATACTTTTAAACCTCTACAATTTTATTTGGAATAGGATTAAACACTGGGCAGGAAACTGTCTACAAAATGGAATCATTGAGGGATTTTGTAGTCCATACTGTGCTTTCTCAAGTTTGAAGATGTTATTTCCTTACACTTGAGTTGCTAGAATAGATTCAGATGCAGGACATAACTTTTTTCCATCTATCCAAGTTGTGTGAAACTGACACACATACACACAAATGCATACACACACACACACACACACACACACACACACCAGAAAGGTAAGATACAATATTATATAATATTATGATTCAATATGTTTCCTTAACACACACACAGACACACACCTTTTGCAATGTGATTTTTTTTTCTTACAGCTAGAAAAAAACTATTTTCTAGAGACTTCAAGTCACAATAATATACTAATCCATGTGTTTCTGTGTACAAAGCAAATGTAATGATCATGAAAAGTGAGAGATCAAATGGAGTAAATCTTATAGCTATTCAGTTCAATCAATGCATTATTAAAAAACCCGTTTATTCAAATATAATCCCTACTGTTAAACCAAGTTTATCTGGAAGGCTGGAACAAACCTGGAGTGAAATCTCACTCAACTCTACAATGTTTGTTTAAATTTATATCAGAATGACCTTAGAGACCTGTGATAGGTTAACTTGTAATTTGTAATGAATAGGAAAGTTCTGTATTCTTTGAAATTATACAAACTGATAAATGCAGCAGGTTAAATAATCTCTTTCTCTTGAGAGGGAACATTTCTCTCCAATAGAAAGTGCTTCACTTGAATGAGAAAAGCTGCTAACATTATGACACACCATTGCATAGTTATCCTCACTACCCTGTACATTTACTGATGATCTATTTTGTTAGAGATTGCACTAGGACTTTGAACACATCACTTCATTTAATGCTAATGAGCCTTAGTGGCTGTACATTTTAAATTTCATTTTATGGACCACCAGAAAGAAAGGTTGAGAGAAGCTGGGTACTTTGCTCAAGCTAGTGCAGGAAAGTAAAAAAGCTAGTATTAAATCCAGACTTAATTCCAAACCTAGTTTTTTTCTATGATCTGAAACCAGAGCCATGCTAAACTTTACACTGCTTTTTTAACTGAGGTACTTTCACTTTTCTGGGGGTTATCAAAGGTCTTACTTCCTAGCTCATTTGCCAATGGCTTTAACTTTACACATTTATATTCTATTTTAGGATAGTAACCACTACTTAAAATGCTTTGTTGGGGGTCGGGCTGTGGCGCAGTGGGTTAAGCACATGTGGCACAAAGCGCAAGGACCGGAGTAAGGATCCCGGTTCGAGCCCCTGGCTCCCCACCTGCAGGGGAGTCGCTTCACAGGCGGTGAAGCAGGTCTGCAGGTGTCTGTCTATCTTTCTCTCCCCCTCTCTGTCTTCCCCTCCTCTCTCCATTTCTCTCTGTCCTATCCAACAATGAACAACATCAACAATGGCAATAATAATAACCACAACGAAGCTACAACAACAAAGGCAACAAAAGGGGGAAAAATGGCCTCCAGGAGCGGTGGATTCATGGTGCAGGCACCAAGCCCAGCAATAACCCTGGAGGAAAAAAAAAGGCTTTGTCTTCAATACCTTATACTTAGTAGGCATTATATCAAATTGCACATACATAGGGATGAAAGAAAGAACATTGTGACTGAGGGGGTCACAGATGGTGTTATTGAAAACATCCTTATAAGCTTGGATTTCTACTTAAATTACTTTAAAATCAAATTTTCTTCATTCAAATCTGAATATTTTTTCTAGAATAAAGGCTGAAAAATTCTTATATGTATATAATCTACATGTTAACAATAGGCCTTAGCATCCTAATAATTGCTGGACAACATACTCTATGCTACACCTGAGGAAGATGGGTCCTGATATTGGGGCAGCTTGGAATGTTCCTACTGATGATCACAGAATGTGAAGTCAGATCTACAGGGATGCAGAGGCCACATAGGCTCCTAAGCTGAATATGGACCCCAGATCACATCAAATCGATGGGGTTCAAACTCAGGGGAAAAAAAAACAAACTATTATATCCACAGGCCCTTTGGAATATAACTAAAATATGCCTACTAGCTATCTACAGAATGGAGACCCCAGCCCCAACTCTTCATCTGCACTATTGCAGCCTTTAGGTCCGTAATTAGTCAACAACTTGTTTGCCTTTATATGTTAACTCTCTTTTCAGCCACCAGGTTCCAGATGCTACCGTGATGCCAACCGGACTTCTTTGGGTAGATGACCCCACCATGTGTCCTGGAGCCCACTTCCCCAGTACCCCCTCCCCCCCCCCCCCAACTAGGGAAAGAGAGAGACAGGCTGGGAGTATGGATTGACCTGTCAACGCCCAAGTTCAGTGGGAAACCAATTACAGAAGACAAACCTTCTACCTTCTGCACCCCATAATGACCCTGGATCCATACTCCCATAGGGTTAAAAAATAGGAAAGCTATCAAGGGAAGGGATGGATACATAGTTCTGGTGGTGGGAATTGTGTGGAGTTGTACTCCTCTTATCCTATGGTTTTGTCAGTGTTTCCTTTTTATTAAAAAAAAAAATCCTAATAATTTAGTATAATACAATGCTATCAAAGTGAGAGGAGTATTTACTAGGAACAAATCCTAAATTTATCATACATATCCTGTGATACTTTATCCATTATTCTACTGATTGATTTACTTCATGTTTTTCTAGTCAGAGTGAAAATCCTTCATCAATTTCTTGAGTATGTACTAGTGAATACTTAAGGGTAATCCGATTTAAATCTGTTATTTATTTATTTATTTATTTATTTTTAAGCATAGCACTGCTCAACTCTGGTTTATGGTGGTGCAGGGGATTGAACCTGGGACTTTGAAGCCTCTGGCAAGAGAGTTTCTTTGCATAGCCATTATGCTATCTCCCCCCACCCACCCTCTAAACTGATTTTAAGACAGGTTCTTCCTTTCTCATTTCTTTCCCTTTGACATTGCCATCCTGATCAAAGTAACATTTTCATTTCTTCACAAATATTGAAGTCCTTCATGAAATGAAATTTTATTAGTGGAATAAGAAAGTCTAATTTTAAATTATTTTATTTACTTATGAAAAAAAAAAAGATGAGAAAGGTGAGACAGACCAGATCACTGCTCAGCTCTGGCATAAGGATCAGACCTGTAACCTCTAGAACCTTAGGCATGCACATTTTGTGTTCTAACAAACAGTGCTACCTCCTGGACTCAAGAACATTTTATCACGAAATATACTCCTTACCTTAATCCCTAATCTCTAAACTCAGTAACAAATGATTTAACATTGTTCTCAGTACACAAATACATTTGAATTTTAAAAGTCCTCCTCATGAAAAGATAGATTTGAATATTTTTAATTGTTAGTTAAACTGTATCTTGGCACTTGCAAATACTATAGTAGAAAATAGTAAGAGATTGTACTCAATGATATTTGACTTCATGACATGTAATCTTTTGGGAAAAGTAAACAACTTCCAAATAAGTATTTTAGGGTTTATTGAGCAAAGCAAGATGCATGTGGATGTTACAGTTTCCATAGTAGGCTTTACACAGGTCCAGAAACACTAATAAACAAAGGTTGTTATTAGTAATTTATGTATTAAAAATAGAGATTAGTTTTGAAAGATTCACAAACTGATTACATTTCATATCATAGTCATTAAATTACTCAGATTAATTAAACCATTTTCTTGGGCTTTTTTTCTCCACTACATCACAATTTCAGAAAAAATTATTGAAGGTAATGACTCAGTAAGTCTAATTAATGACAAATGGTGAAAATTCTTTTAAGACTCCTTTCTTCCATAGTTTTACTTTTTTTTTCTACTTATACATTCACAATCTAAGTAAAAAGTTGGTGTTAATAATCTCAGTAGGTGTCATTTGTTTCTCAAAGAGTAGTCCTAGAATTCTTTTGAACTTGTGAATATTCAATTTTGTTGTCATATTATTTTTCGTCTGTTCAGAAAACATTTTAAGAAGAGGTTTCATTTTAAACACTCTTTTGGATATGGTGAATGTGTATTACCTGTGGCTTTGTCTAAAATATTTATTTTCTGTCTTTGATTTCACATGAAATGTATGCAGGCAAAAAGAGAAAATGTGAGCAAACTTTTTTTTTCTAGTAGTATGCATAGACTAGATTTTGTGGCTGGTAGAGAGATATGCCAAGTCTGCAATGAGAAAACAAGTTTCAAAAACTTTCTTTTTAAAAATCTCTTACTTCAGATGACTTAATGTTCACTGCCATTTGAGGATATGGTAGTGAACAAATAGGCTCTTGTTTTTTTGTTCTTTTCCTGTTTTGTTGTTTTTGTTCTTTTATGTCACTAACTAAACTGACTCCCAAACAAAGAGGGAATTTAAATGGGAATCCTAAAGCATATCAATCCAGATTAACCCTTTGTCAGGTCTTCTTTACGGAACATTTAGCTTTTGAAAGAGTGGGTTTCTAGTCAAGAACATAAAACAAATACTACTTGACATAACCTGAATTTATTTCAGCCAGTGTTTGCATTTTGCAGTCAGTATCAGGTAATGACAGTGGTTTTTGCACAGTGGCAGAGGTATGAGATTTTGGGACTGTTGTTGATTTGTTCAAGAGTAGCCTCAAGAATTTCACCTAACACTTTATAGGGTAGTTATGATATCATACCAATAAAGTGGTCACAATAGCAATCAGTTAAGACCAAGGACCCGGTAGTCAGCCTATGTCTCATGGAAGTATGAATCTTGTTAGTTTTGTTGAGTGATGTGGTCACTACAGTTTAAAATAGATGCTAGCACATAGTATAGCCCCAGTAAAGATATGTTGAGTCAGAGGAATCAAAGCAAGTTAAAAACATAACTGCACAGTAGATAAAAATGAAATGCTGGGAGTCCTGCAATAGTGCAGCAGGTTAACTGCACATGGCATGAAGTGGAAGGACCAGCATAAGCATCCTGGTTCAAGCCCCTGACTCCCCACCTGCAGGGGGAGTCACTTCACAGACAGTGAAGCAGGTCTGTAGGTGTCTATCTTTCCCTCCCCCTCTCTGTCTTCCCTCCTCTCTCCATTTCTTTATGTCCTATCCAACAACAACAACATCAATTACAACAACGATAATAACTACAATAATAAAACAACAAGGGCAACAAAAGGGAATAAATAAATATAAAAAATGAAATTCTCTATTACCTTAATTCACAACCAACAAGATTTACAGATGTCTTTCCAAAATACTTATTTTTACTAACATGTCATCAGAGTTCCCTCTTCTTTTAAAAAATAAACACAAAAATGTATGTACAAGTATATATTTTAAGATTTATACTGTCCTTTGTTTTACATATTTTCTGTTATAATCTACATTTTCATTTCATAAGAGCAGAATTTGCCAAAAGTTAAGTGGGTTTTCTTTTAAGGAATTTATCTTTTATTGTTTATTTAACATATAATCTAAATCTTTTTATCTATTTATTTTGGATAGAGACAGAGAGAAATAATTTTATTTCTTTTTGTAAAGTTTTTCTTTTCTACTTTATTGAGGAATTCATAGTTTACAATACAGCTGCTGACACATAGGTGTTTTATTTCCTTATAAAGTTATTCCATACTTTTTTCCCCTTCTTTTGTCATGACTTTGTTTCAAAATACCTTTGCATACATCATGGCTTAATCCCTTACATTGTCCCCCATTGCTCCTAATGTCACTGCCTATAGCTCCATCAGATAAGATCCAAGAGATTTTTTTATAATACAGAACTCATTCACAGAAAAGTTCACTGTGGCCCAGGTGGTGGCACACCGATTCAATTTTACTGACATGTTGGTTGTCTCCTTTTATTGTTATTTTTAATTTTTTATTATCCTTATTTATTGGATAGAGATAAATCAAGAGGGAAGAGGAAGATACAGAGGGAGAAAGAGAGAGACACCTACAGACCTGCTTCACCACTCATGAAGCTTCACACCTGAAGGTGGGGACCAGGGGCTTGAACCCAGATCCTTCTGCATTGCAACATGTGAGCTCAACCAGATGTACCACAATCCAGCCTTCCTTCTTTTATTATTCAAATCTTCTTTAATAGTATAAAATAATTTCACAGATTGTTACTAATTGCTTGTAACTATTTGTCTTTCTTATTCAACTTGAAAATAAATGAGATCAAGCCAAAAATCTATTTGTTGAATGTTGACACCAACTGATTATACAGTATTAGTATCATTTTGTAGATTCTCCCAAATGCTTACAGAATTCCATCATTTCCTTTTCACCAATGCATGCCCTGGGTCCCCACCTGCAGGGTGGTGGGGAGCTTCACAAGTGGTGAAACAGTGTTGCTGTTGTCTTTCTTTCTCTCCCTTTCTATCTCTCCTTGCTCCATTAATTCCTTTCTGTCTTATCAAATAAAAATAAATTTTAAAAAAGTCCCAAAACAATTCATTGTGAAAAGAGATACAAAGAGATAGACACCATAGCACTGAAGCTTTCTTCAATGTGGTGGTGGGGTGGGGGTTGGGGGGTGGGGAATGATGGGCTTAAACTTGGGTAGTATGTGTGTCAAGGGAAACATATTATCCAAGTAAGCTATCTTGTTAGCCCAGGAAAACTTTTGATGGCTCATCTGGGAGGTTATCTGCTTTGGCATGTACTTCACTCTCAGTTCAAATCTGGCCCCCAGTGCAATGGGGAAAGGTACTATCCCATGATATACTTCCTTCTCTTCCTCTCTTTTTTACCTTTTACCATTTCATTGGGTGGCTAAAGGTTA
Organism: Erinaceus europaeus; assembly: GCF_950295315.1. NCBI lineage: Eukaryota > Metazoa > Chordata > Mammalia > Eulipotyphla > Erinaceidae > Erinaceus > Erinaceus europaeus. The sequence continues at coordinate 69,448,801 of NC_080169.1, read as the reverse complement.
ATACTACAATTATTGACACATGGGTATGATTTATCATCTTCTTGTGATAGGTCTCTACATCTCTTTGTATCTAGAAAAGTCTATGTGGATGCCTAGCATTGACAATAAATAAATAAATGCTCATTGTGACAATAGTAAAGATACTCACAGATTAGTGACAGTGGATTGAAATGCTGTTTTTGTCAAGGTCACTAGGAAGGGCACTGGCATTCCAGAAGAAAGTGTGAAAGCATTTTGAAGAAAATAAGGGAAAAAAGTAAAACCAAGCAAAGATAGGCAGGTTGTACTGGTATAAAAATAAGCAATCAGATAAGAGAGATATTGATTGCTCCATGCTCTGTGATACCAGAGACCATCACACTGAGTCTTGAAATTCAAAGGAAACCATTCTTTGAAAGAAGGAAATATGGAGCCAAATTGCATTAGTCATATGGGGTGCCTGCCTTTACGATGATTAGGTGAAGTTAATTACTTTCTCTATACATCAGTTCAGTCTATTCCTCAGGCTTCTTCATTCTCTTACCACTTGATAAGTTTTAGCATTTACTTTCTCACTACAAATGCAATCTCTTTATCTTAATTTTCCTCCTTAACCTATCACTACTTCTAATTGTATCCATCCATCCTTTCCTTCATTAATAAAAAGAGAGCATGGCATTCCGGTGGTGAGTGAAGTGTGCTAGAACATATTTGGGAGAGTTGTGAAAATATACCCCAGAGACAACATTGTTTTGTAAAACAGTCTTACCCCAATTAAAAAAACAAACAAACAAACAATAAAGATGACTAGAAACCTGATCTCTTTCAAAAGTACTAATCATCCAGCAAAATAAAAACCAAATAGTCTTTTTCAGAATTTATCAAATAATACCTACTTCTCTTGTGGGGTTAGGGTTTCATCTCATTAATCTTAATATATCTGGGCACTGAGTTTTGTAATGACAGCTTCTAAACCTAAACTATTCTACTGACATGTCAGTTGCTTCCTTTTATTATTTAAGTCAATTAATAGTGCAAAAATTTCCATGAGTTGTTTACTAATTGCTTGTAACTATGTGTCTTTCCTACCCATCTTGACAATAAACTGGAAATCAAGACAAAAATCCAATAACTTCCGAATGCTGACACCAACTAACTAGAATTAGTAGCATTTTATAAATTCTCCCAAATGCTTACAAAATCTCACCATTTCCCTTTTACCAAAAGCACAGCTTCTACCTCTCAGAGTTCCACTTTCCAATCATCACAAAAGCTGACAGTAAAAAGAGAATATCTCATAACCACAAAGATACACTTTATATTATCAAAAATTTAAAGAAACCTTTTTAACCAACTTGGTATTATTTGCTTCTTTTTATTATTTCCATATAGCCCTACTTATCTTGCACTAGATAATACAGCATATATTGCCAGGCTACTGTTTTAAACCTTGTTTGTTCTGAATATCAATGTGTGGGCCTCACTTTTCAAATTTATATTTTGACTTCTGGTCTGTAATGGTATTATGTTACATTTTTCAATATAAAATATGTATGCAGGCATAAATAATTTTGAGGGTTTACAAATAGTCTCCATAGTATTTTCTTTTTCAGCTAACTGATAAAAATCACTTTGTGCCATTGATAATATCAATAAAATAATGTGAGAAAGTCTTAACTTTTTTAAAAAAAAAAACTTTTTGAAAACTTTTTTCTAAAGGTGAATGGCAGTAACCCATTTTTTGCAAAACACTGCATTTCTCATTCTAGTTGGAGTCAAGCAGGGCACCAAGTAATTACCTGATTATGTATTCCCTTAGCCACATGTATCAAAGTTTCCACCTTCACGTGAAAATTAAATATTGGCATGTGGTAACATTTCAATTTCACAACTGAGTTCTGCCTATAGAGATGTAAGTCACACATCACTGTAGTTTGGGAAAAGGAATCCAGTTTTAACATTTTTTTTTAATAATCAGGGTTTGCACATTTTTATTCATGGTCAGCACTGAAACCTTTACATTCCATTAATTATTTTGAGGCTTATAAAAGTTCAAGAGAATATGAGTTGCTTATTTATGATATTTTTCAGATTTTTTCCTTTCTAATGAACATTTTGATTGTCATTATGCACATCAACATTTTAATTTTGAGCTAAGATATTCAGGTTAAGATTTCATTAAAATAATTCTGTTCTGCATCCTGGGAAGTAATGTAGTAGATAACGTATTAAATTTAAAAGTACCAGGTCCCACATTCAATTCTTGCCATTGCATATGCCTTAGTGACACTCTAGTTCTTCCTCATAAATAAACAAATCTTTACAAAAGCAAAATTGCTTTCCTTACAGAAGATAAAGAGAAATTTAAAAGAACAGCTTTGTTAATAAAATAAATTAAAATTTTAGTTTGAAAAACAAAGGTACAAAAGAAAAAAAGTTGATTAGGTTCAGTAAGTATCACCAGAGAGTTCAAGTTTGGCAATTTAGTTTCCTTGAAAACTATAAAAATGATAAGCAACATAGGAAATGGAATTCAGGGAAATAAATATGATGAACTACACAGAAAACAAATAATTTCATCAACACTTAACCTCAGGGTCAATTGCTGAAAATGGGTTCTTTTATGACTAGTATTTTACTCTAAGTAACTATATCCTGTGGAACCACTGAACATGATGGTGTATATTTCCAGCAATCTGACTTTAAATAATGGGGTTACCTCACTAGGATCATTGAGTTTTTAGAAGAAGAGCTAAACATTTATCCATTTTATGTAGGCTATCTATAGTTCACTAACAATATTACATGGGGATTTACATTTTTAGTCATGATTGCAGAAAATTTTATAAGAGAAACTCATTTCTTGAATGTATACCTATAATCTAGAATGCTTCTTCTTCTTCTAGCGTTTGCCATCTAGAATGCTTAACTGTATTAAGTCACTATTCCACTATACTCACAAAAAGGAATTAATACTATGAACAATAAAATTCAATATTTAACTGTGTGGGGTGTACTGTATCATCAAAAGACTAGGGAAGGACAGGATGGGTGTGGTGAAGAGGGTCTTGGTGCATGCTTATGGAAAGGGGCCTGAACGTCTTGGTGCATGATGAGGGCAGAGTGTCCTACAGACACCTAGCTTGGCATATGGTAACATTTCAACTTCACAGCTGAGTTCTGCCTATGGAGATGTAAGTCACAAATCACTCTAGTTTGGGGAAGGGAATCCAGTTTTAACATTTAACATTAGAGTGTTCTACAGATACCTGTCCTGAATTGGAGTACCATTTCAGGACAGGTATGCTAGACAGAAATAACTAATGACTCTTGTGAACCCTGTCACCTTTCTCACTCCAGGCCCCTTAACCTTGGCCCATTAAATCCTTAAGAATGTCATTATTCTACTCTTTGGACCAGTGCACACTTCACATGCCAATAACTAAAGCAAAATTGCAAAGAAAGAAAGAATGTAAAGAAGAAAGGAAATAAGAAAAGAAGAAAGGAAGACAGGAACTTAGTATTTGCTTTTGACTACATTTCCATTGCTATCTATTTTATATGCTGCCAGGTTCTTTGTGACAATATGGAGACTTACTCAATAAAGTAGACTTCTCCCTTCTCTGTATAGGCCATTTCCCAGTTATCAGGCAATGGGTCTGATTCCTCATTCTCTTCAGGTTTAGTTGGCTTTGTATCATCCATCTGCTCTTTCAGCTCCTCTGGCTGACTGTACATTGGTGCAGGATAAGGCTGGGAGGGTGTCTCCTCTGAGGCACCTGCACTCTTATCTTCAGGTTCACTGGATTCTGCAAAAGAATGAAAGAATATAGTTAGTAACTCCAGACTTAGTAAGTTCAGAATAAGTGTAAAGTATATCACACCAAGGTAAAAATTAAGATATATGAAGGCCAATAACAAAAGCAAAATTGCAAATTATGAAAGATTAAATAGTTTAGTTTCCTTTTTACTTATCATTTTTAAACTTTACTTTTACTTATTTTATTTTTCGCTTTTGTTTCCCTTATTGTTTATTATTGTTGTTGTTGTTGCTGTCATGGTTGTTGGATAAGACATAGAGAAATCAAGAGAGAAGGGGAAGACGGGGTGGGGGTGGGGGGAGAAAGATAGACATCTGTAGACGTGCTTCACCACTTGTGAAGCGTACCCCTGCAGGTGGGGAGCCAGGGGCTCAAACCGGGATCCTTATTCTCGTCCTTGCACTTACCTATCATTTTTAATCCCCCTTCAGTTTATTACTGCTGATTACTGAGTTGGAGGACCATTTCACAACATATGTGTGCTAGACAGAAGGAATTAATGAGTCTTGTGAACAGTGTTGCTTTTCTTATTCTAGGCCCACTAATTCTGGACCATTAATCCCTTAAGAATGTCCATGTTCTTTTTGAACCATGTAAATTAAACTTCACATAGAAAAAGAATATTTGCAGATCTACTTAAATCAATGACCTTGAGACTGAGATATTAAATTTGATTATTCATGTAGACTCAGTCAATAATTCTAAGAGTTCTTAAATACGTAAGAGATAGAAAAGAGGAGTGCGAGGAGATGTGATCATTCAAGAATGGCTTAAGAGCAAAAAGAGAAGGGTGATACCAGTTCATAGCAGTTATATATGAAACTTAAGAAACAAGAAACAGAAAGAGAAAACACAAGGAAATGAGAAATTATACCTATGTGTCAACAATTATTCTGTAATCCATTAACACCCCCCCACACACACACACAAACACTCTACAATAAAGGGGGGGAAAGAATGGCTAAAGAGGAGTTAGTAAACAGCTCACTTGGATGGTGCACTGCTTTGACATGTGTGCAATCCAGGTTCAAATTTGGCACCCACCCCATTAGAGAAAAGTTCAGTGCTCTAGTGCCTATCTATCTATCTATCTATCTATCTATCTATCTATCTATCTATCTATCTATCATCTATCTATACATATATATGAAAATGTTTTATTAAAATGACTAAATAGATGGTCTGTTGCTGACTTTGAAAATAAAAGAAGGGAAGGACCTCCAAGTTCAGAAATATGGGTGGCTGCTGGAAACTAGAATGGGGCAAAGGAAAAAAATTTGCCATAAAGCTTATAGACAAGAATGCATCTCTACAGACCTCTTGACTTTCATGAGCCTCCTCATCAGACTTCTAACCTATATAACTATAATACAGTAACAGTGAAGTACTACTAATTGTGCCAAAGACCTAGAAATTATTTGAGTGCTCATAAGTGATTGTCATTTAAAATTATATCATTTAAGTATGTATTTTATTTAACTCATATGAAAGAAATGTTTGCGTTCTAGTCCCCAGCTCTCACCTACAAAGGGGAAACTTTAAAAGCTGTAGAGAAGTGCTACAGGTGTCTCTTTTCCTCTTTCCTGTCCTCTATCAAATGAGAAAGAGAGAGAGAGAGATCAGAGCACCACTCTGGTACATGCAACTCTCTAGGCATGTAAATTGGTGCTCTGTCAACTAAACTATTTTCCAGTTGCAAAACCACTTCAGTTTAAACTGATGCAGCCTTTTGGAAAGTAATATGGAGAATGCTTAAACAAATATAAATGGAAATACACTGTGATACAACAATATTATTCATATGTATGTGTGTGTGTGTGCATGAAGAACATGAAAACAAAAGGAATGCACCCCTTATGTCCAGATGCACCCCTTATGTCCAGGCTTATATCATTCACCATAGCCAACATATGAAAACAGTGCCCATTAATGGATGACCGGATAGATAAATGATATTATGGAATCTATATCCAATGGAATATTAATCTATATTCTTCAGGACAAAAAAGGGTTGAATTGGAAGTGATTAAGCACAGTGAAATAAGAGATGAAACAGAAGTACCAGACAGTTTTAGTCATAGGTGGAATAGACACACTGACCATTGGGCTAAAAATGAGAACTCAGAAATAAGCGCCCACACCTATGGCCATCTAATTTTTGACAAAGAAGCCCAAACTATTAAATAGAGAAAGGAGATTTTCTTCAACAAATGGTGTTAGAAAAATTGGGCTGAAATGTGCATATGAATGAAAGTGAACCAGTACACTTCATCACACACACACACACACACACACACACACACACACACACAAGTAAACTCCAAATGGGTCAAGGATTTAGATGTTAGAAACTGTAAAAAACTTAGATAAAAATATTGGCACCACTCTTTTCCATCTAATTTTTTTTATAAATGAAACATTTTTCATTTTATATTTATTTATTCCCTTTTGTTGCCCTTGTTTCATTGTTGTAGTTATTATTGTTGTCGTCATTGTTGGATAGGACAGACAGAAATGGAGAGAGGAGGGGAAGACAGAGAGGGGGAGAGAGAAAGATAGACACCTGCAAACCAGCTTCACCACCTGTGAAGCAACTCCCCTGCAGGTGGGGGATCCTTCTGCTGGTCCTTGTGCTTTGCACAACGTGCGCTTAACCCACTGTGCTACTGCCCGACTCCCTTCCATCTAAATTTTATATGCATCTTCAATAATACAAATCCAATTTCAAAGAAGACTAAAACAAAAATAAACCAACAGGACTACATCAAATTAAAAAGCTTCTGCACAGAAAAAAAAAAAAATCACCACCCAGACACTCCTTACATAATGTGAGAAGGTCTTTATATGCCATACATCAGACAAAAGGCTAAAACCAAAATATATAGTGCTTACCAAACTCAGCAACAACAACAACGAAGTGACCTGTTAAAAACTGGAGAGAGTATGAACAGAATATTTATCATAGAAGAGACCCAAAAGGCCAACAAACAAATGAAAAAAAAAAAGTTTAAATTCACTCATTATCAGAGAAATGCAAATAAGGACAGCAATGAACCACTTCATTCCTGTAAGAAAGTCATACATCAGAAAAGATAGCAGCAACAAATGCTGGAGAGATTGTGGGAACAAAGGGACCCTCCTGCACTACTGGTGGAAATGTAAATTAGTCCAACCCCTGTGGACAGCAGTCAGGAGAAATCTGGGAAGACTAGAAGTGGACCTACCTTATGATCCTGCAATACCTCTCCTAGGAATATATTCTATAAGGAATCAAACACACCCATCGAAAATGTGTGTATACCTATGTTCATAGCAGCACAATTTGTAATAGCCAAAATTTGGAAGCAACCCAGATGTCCAACAACAGATGAGTGGCTGAAAAAGTTGTGGTATATATACATAATGAAATATTGTTTATCTATTAAAATTGATGAATTCACCTTCTTTACCTCATCTTGGATGGAGCTTGAAGGAATTATTTTAAGTGATATAAGTCAAAAAAAGAAGTATGAGTTTGGGATGCTCGCACTCATACACAGAAGTTGAGAATAAGACAAAAAGGGAAACACAAATCAGAACTTGGACTGAAGTTGGTACATTGCATCAAAGTAAAGGACTTGGAGTGGGTTGGGGAGAGGGCCTCTCAGGTCCTGGTGCACTATGGAAGAGGACCTAGGCAGAGTGTTTTGCAGAAAATTGAAAAATCCCATGTACCAACAACTGTATTCATTTTTAAAAAATTTTATTATCTTTATTTATTTATTGGGTAGAGACAGCCAGAAATCAAGAGGGAATGGGGTGATAGAGAGAGAGAGAGACAGAGACACCTGCAACATTGCTTTACTGCTCATACAGCTTTCCCATTGCAGGTGGGGACTGGGGACTTGAACCCAGGTCCTTGCTCATTGTAACATATGTGATCAACCAGGTGCACCACTACAAGGCCCCTTCGCTGTTGACTATAAGCCATTAATCTCCCCAATAAAAACATTCAAAAAGAAAGAAAGAAAGAAAGAAATTCAAGTATACAAAGTGACAAAATATTAACTGGAGTGTCTTCCATATTTTTTGAGAACTATGATGGTTATCAGGATATGTTATTAACCATATTAAAAAATAAAGGAGGGGCCAGGTGATGGCACACCTGGTTGAGTGCACATGTTACAATACACAAGGACACAGGTTCAAGTCCCCAGTCCCCACCTGCAGGGGGAAAGTTGCACAAGTGGTGAAGCAGGGATGCAGTTGTCTCTTTGTCTTTCTTCCTCTCTATCTCCCCCTTCCCTCCCAATTTGACTATCTCTACTCAATAAATAAATAAATAAATAAAAATAATAAAAAATAAAATAAATGAACAAATGCCTTGTCTCTTATATATGCCAATGGTTTTAGATATTGGTATGAAAACAGGATCCATAATAGATTACTAGCTCTAGCAGTAAATTAGGATGACTATGGAGATGTTTTCTTTATACATGTTTTGTCTTCCTGCTTATTAGTTTTATAACTTTAAAAAAATTAGTAAAGATAATTTAAATGGATGGAGGAGATAGCAAAATCATGATGCAGGAAGACTTTTATGCCTGAGGTTCCAAAATCGAAGGATCAATCCCAAGCACCACCATAAACTAGAACTGAGCAGTGCTCTGGAGTCTCTCTCTGTCGCTCTCTCTCTCTGTCTTTCTTTCATTAAAGTAAAAGTAAATTAAAAACATATAAAAGGTCATTTTAAATTGTTAAAACATAAAGAACAGTTATTATCTGTTTAATTTTCCCTTCATACATCAATCTCATTTTTTTTAGAAGTGACATCAACATTTTACAGGGTTACATTGTTTTATCGTAAAAAGGAAGATTTTATGAAAATAATATTGTGCTCATGATAAAGTCTCCCAGCTGACTCCTCATAAAATTCTGACCTATGTAAATTATGTAGAAAAGAAGTATAAAGAGAAAGTACATTAATCTTTTTATATTCTTGCTGCTTTACTTCATTACAGTATGTAATACCAAGACATGGAACAGTCTTGTCTCAAGTATTTCCAAATTTTATATTCCATTTCAAAAGTTTAAATGCAAGTCCATGATTGAAACATTTTAATTTATTCAACATTCACTTATCAATATTTATCAAGCACTTAACTGCTTTTAAGCATTGAGGATATAAGAGTGAACAGGAGAGGCATGATTCACTATTCTCACGGAAGTCTAATTATGTACTGATATGTAGCATTTGAAGTTTTTTTTTTTTTTTTTTTTTAACCAGAGTACTACTCAGCTCTGGCTTATGGTGGTACAGGGTACTGAACCTGAGACTTTGGAGTCTTAGGCATAAGAGTCTCTTTGCATAACCATTATGCTATCTAACCACCAGCCCAGTATTTGAATTATAAGAGATGGATATTATCAAAATGGAAAGTTGAGATCTTATGCATATGTTTACAATTAATCTCATGTAAAGTGTCAAAGAAACCACCTCCACCCCCCAACGTGCTATCAAATCTTAATCTAGAAAAAGAAATCAGAAGACAAAAGGTAAAATACAGATAAATAAGAGTTGGAGTAGATAAGGCACTGGAAGCCATGTCTAGGTTAGAGGACTATAGCCATAGAAAATGAGAAGGCACTGATGTATCTTAATGAAGATGATGACAAAACTATACTTTTCTTTTCCACAAAGATACCATTAACTATACCAGGATTTGAACATGGTAGTAACAGATATGCACAAACATTCCCCATTACAACTAAATATATACTCATTGCTTATGGATTTGAATGAGGTTTTCTAGTATGACTTGACAGCTAGTTCTAATAGTAATAAGTGCTTTAAATGCAGATTATATGCCTGCAAACAAAGCACAAACCAATGAGAAGCTATTTCTATGTTCTAGACAAGAAAGGATAGTGGTATGGGAACAGAAAGTGGATTGTACAATTATTTGTTGCTTTTCTATGATTTTAAAGTGGATAGGTAAGGAAGAAAATAGAACTAATGGCAGACCTTAAGGGTAACAAAGCTTTTCTTGAGTTAGAAAACATGAAAAGATGAGCAGGATTCTGTAGGAGCAGGGGAAGACTGTGAGTATAGCTTTGGGCACACTGTGATGGAGACCCCATGTCAAACTCATAATGGAGATGTCATGTCAGTGAAATCTTGGCTAAAAGGAATCAACTTACAAGAAAGCAGCATATGACTGGATTGTATTATAATTTAAGCCACGGGAGTGAATAAAATTGCCTAGAGAGACAGTGAAACAAGTATAAACAATAATGCCTGGAGCAGCTGTCTGAGGAACTCCAACATTTAACAGTGAGAGAATGAACAGGAAAGAGCAATCAGAGAAGTAAGAGGAAAACCAGTTAGCCATTCTGTCACAGAAGCAAGGCAAAGGGCAATGAGGCAGAAATGCTTAACTGTGCCCCAAATTTCTAAAGAATGCAGTAAGAGAAAGAAAAAAAAAATCTATTAGCATGTAAGACATGGAGGTCACTGCTAAAATTAGCTATCAGTTACAAAGGTAGTTAGAGTGAAATAATTGGTGAGAAAGTCAAGCTGAAATAGATTAGAGAATAAAAGAAAGGGCATAAAGGTGGAATAGTGGGTATAGAGCATAGATTTGATCTTTTTTTTGCCTTTCTCTTATAGAATAACAAATCTTTTTTAAAAAGTATCGAATGACAAAGATACAGAGTATACAGACAGAATTTATTCAAGAATATTAGCTATGAAGAAATTGTCTTTCTTATTTGACTCTCTAATACTACTATATTTTCAAGATAAATATAAGCCAACACTGGAAAAAAAGGGAAATCTGTAAGTATTATTACTGATGTGCCAGAGTTTATCAAACCAAATTCTTCTAGTTCATAAAATGTTTTTATTTATTCCTTTCCTACTCCTTCCTTCCTTCCTTGTTAACTTGATCAATTACTACTTTAGCAAACATAAGTTTTATGTCTGCAATGTGTGAAATACTTGAAAAATGTTTAATTAAGGAAATAAAAAGAGTTAATCATGTCACTGTGAATTAGGTTGAAAAGGAAGTACTAAGCAGCACCTATCTTCTTTATCTGAAGAAAATAAGACAAACGATGACTAAGGCATACAGAATCATAACATCCCGACACTTCAGGGCTAATCTATAACCTAAGTTTATGTTGAGGCTATTACAAACTTCTGGTGGAACCTCTAGTTAGGTCAATTTGCTCAGCAGCACCAGGAGACAAAAATCCAGTTTTCACTACAGGAAAAGCAATGTAGAAAATCAAGAGGAGGAAAAAGAAGGCCTGGGTCAAACAAGTTGAGATTATTCTTGCAAAATATAACATTCAGATAAGTGACTCTATCTCTTTTAGCAAGAGTAAATCAACTGAACAAAATTAAACACCCTCTTCGGCATATAAGGCAAAGAGAGAAAGTGTCTCCCCCAAGTCTAGATAACCTTATTATGAAAAGTACTATTATAATGACATAAAACTATATTCAATGAATACAACATATAGTATAGATAGGAAGTATCTTCTTCAACTATGAGTAATTATAAAGAGTACAATAATTATATAATAAAGAATAATGGTTTATCAAATGATACTTGATGACACCAAAGTAGTACAAAATTAACTCTAATATTTAATAGGTAGAGAAGGAACTGGGAGTTCCTACCTATGCCTTCCTACTATAATGGAAAACACAGACTTCCCAGGGCAGATAACCAACCCCACCAATGTGTCCTGGAGCCCCACCTGCCCAGATCATGCCCCAGTAGGGAAATGGTATATATTATTACCAGGGAGTTCTGTGAAAATAATAATAATAATAACCCTGCAAGGATAAGTTAAGCATAGAAATAAAAGTGTGGTCCATTTTCATAACTTTTAAAATACTCAGTATTTAAAAAAAAAAATGCCTTCTCTAAAAAAGAAAAAAGTTACACACAAAGGCATCATTTCCTCTTTACAAATTGTTTACATATGAATGGAAAAGACTGGCACACTTTAATGATGGCCCTTTTGGTAACTATCAGGCTACTCCATTCACCTAGTCAGGGAGTCCTGGGGTTCCCACACAGATATGATGGGTCTAACCCTCTGATAGATCCCTCTTTCCATCATCACTGATCATCTCTCTCAGGAACAATATCCTATACTCTCTTGTGGGCCTCTACAGGGCCTTGCCCTCAATGGAGAACAACAATGATAGGGACTGCCTCACTCTCAAGGGAGGCTAAGTCAACATACTCTGCCACTCAAGGAAGACTGCTCCTGAAATGAGTGCAGCCTAGAATGTTTCTAGATATGACCATGGACTGTGCATTCAGACTGGAGAGGATGCAGAGGTTGCACAGGCTCATATGCTAAATATGGACAGACATGGGTCCTAGGTCAGATAGATGGAGATTATAGTTAGCTATCTCTCTCTCTCTCTTTCTCTCTCTCTCTCTCTCTCTCTCTCTCTCTCTTTCTCTCTCTCTCTCTCTCTCTCTCTCTCTCTCTATATATATATATATATATATGTTGGGAAATTGGATGTGGTTGAACATTGGCAGGGCCCACAAACCACTATATTTCCATGCAAGTATTTATTTATATATCTTCACCACGTTATCCCCTTAGGGTATTGGGAGGGGCCATTTTGCTAGCTCCAGGAGACCTAAACCAGTTGTGCTCACTTTGGAGCTTCCACATCAATAAAGAATTGTATTACCACGCTGCTACAAGTTCCTTGTCTCTCTTTCCAGCGAAGCTAGCCCAGCATTTTGGTGCACCAACGTGGGACATAACCTGGCCAGCCCCCAGGTATATGCCGCTTGGCAGCCTTGTGTTTAATGAAGGCACTGCAGTTCCTTTTCTCCCTCTTCTTATTTTTCTGAGACTCCTCTGCCATGGGTGACCTTCCTCTTTATGAAGAGGTTTCCCAAAGCCTCTACTCCTTTTTCATGAGACAAGTTTTCTGTCTCTGGGACATTTTGCTCTGGGCTACACCTTAGTTCCTCTTGGCCATGATCATAGTGCTTGGGAAATGCGTGGGGCCCCCTCCCATGTCTCCCACGGAGAAGAGCAACTCTAACTTGCAGAGCCTTCTCCAGAAACTTGGCAGTGGAGACATATGGTTAGTTCTAACCTCCTGACCTGATTTTTCCTTCTATGAGAAGCCATTTTTGGGAATGGGTGCCTGCAGCAATCCCACAGGAACAGTCCGACCAGCCTAATTGGGATTTTGAAGCCCTTTTTGAATTAGGATGTCCCCCAGGACCCATAATATGGCACGCAGAATCTGAAAAATCTATTTCACAGAGCCCAAAAACAAAACCTCCCTACCATTTCTCTCTTCCCCCTTGCTCTCTCTGAATATCTTAAGCTTGCTGTCTGCCCCCTCTGCTTCCAGTTGTGTTTTCTAAGTGAATGATTTGAGTGACCGAATTTTTTTGTATGAACCATTTTGTTCAGAGTTCTCTGAAACTTAATTGACTTTATTTAAAAATGCTGGATGCAGCCATGACTTTTAGAGATGTCCAGAAACAGTCCAAAAATTGTTTTTTCCTCTTTTAATTTTTTTTAAGTCTTGGTATAAATGTGAAACATTTAATGTTAAACTGTGTGAGTAAAGGCAGAGGGTAGATAGCATAATGGTTATGCAAAGAGACTCTCCTGCCTGAGGCTCCAAAGTCCCAGGTTTGATCTGCTGCACCACCATAAGCCAGAGCTGAGTGGTGCTCTGGTAAAAAAACAAACAAACAAACAAAAAAAAAACTGTGTGAGTAAAATAAGACAGTACAGATCTAAATTTGTGTTTGACATGATATGTCTTCGTAACAAAAGTTTTTCTCCTCTTGTGTGTTATAGACTACATGTTTATGTGTGTGTGTTTGAATTTTGGTAAACATTAAGGTTAAAAGTGTAACTTTGAAGCTATATTCTTGCCAGATAAAGTTAAATGAAGGTGTTTTCAACATGATTCTCATAAAGGTAAAATTAATTTGCGTTTAAAGTCTAAGCTAAGAATTAGTTAAAAATCAATATATTTTAACTAAATTTGGTCTGAAGATTCTGCGCACACCTAGGGTGTGTCTCCATCTTAAATGGGTGTAACAAAAGGTAGAAAAGACGTTATTGATATGTAAAGCTCTCAAATACCATCTCGATTCAAGAGGTAGAACCATCCTGGGTGAGTGATAGATCACACAATGGTTATGCTAATGATTCTCATGCTTGAGGCTTCTAGCAATGGTTCTTCTCTTTGCCTTTCCACATTTTATTGAACTTAAACTGTTTAAACAACCTTAAAATCATACTAGAAAGGTCTTCCAATCCAGATGCCATCAGGATGCTAGCCAGGCTTCCCTGGATTGAAGACCCCACCAATGTGTCCTGGAGCTCAGCTTCCCCAGAGACCCACCCTACTAGGGAAAGAGAGAGGCAGACTGGGAGTATGGACTGACCAGTCAACGCCCATGTTCAGCGGGGAAGCAATTACAGAAGCCAGACCTTCTACCTTCTGCAACCCTCAATGACCCTGGGTCCATGCTCCCAGAGGGATAGAGAATGGGAAAGCTACTGGGGAGGGGGTGGGATATGGAGATTGGGCGGTGGGAATTGTGTGGAGTTGTACCCCTCCTACCCTATGGTTTTGTTAATTAATCCTTTCTTAAATAAAAAATTTTAAAAAAGAAATTAATCTGGTCAACCAACTGACAAATTTTAAAACAATGAGACTGGATGAAATCAGAGTTTAGGTTTGGAAAGCAAATAAAGAGGGCTAAATCTCAAGCATTTCTTTTTTTTTAATTTTATTATTAGTGATTTAATAATGACTTACAAGATTGTAAGATATCACGGGTATAATCTCAAGCATTTCAATTTGGAGAGTTCTCGGCAATCAAAATTGAGATAACATGCTGGAAAGAGACTGGCTAATAGGTTATAGAGAAAAAAAAAAAAAAGAAAGGTCTTCCAAAATTAAAAAGGTACTTAAACCAATTATAATCATCAAGTCATCAATTGTAGTAAACTAATTTGTTACACATTTTTTTCTTCATAAATAAATGTTTACAGTTATGATATCAATCCTTCACATGAAGAAGCATCTGCTCATACGGTAAAGTATTAAACTATAAGAAGTTCCTCCATGAACAACTTATGTAAATTAACAACATTCACATGTTTTTCTACACTTAACTGGTGTATCTCATTTTTCCACTATAGGCCTGCCTTTGTAAACCAACAAATTAAAGACTTTTTCTCTTTATAACATCACCCATACCACAGACATCCCTTACAACCCCCAAAGACAAACAGTTGTTAAGAAGGCCCACCAAACACCTAGGCCCAATTAAGTAAAGAAAAAAGGGGGAATACATGCCCCCAACATTCAGTTGGCTAAAGCACCAATCACATTAAACCTCTTTCAATATCTATAAAAATTTGAACCAGACGCCCTGCTAACCATGGGAAGCAGATTTGTTTGTGTTTCCTTTACAGGAATCCCTGGAAAATCATCTAGACCCCTGCACACTCTGACATCGCCCACTAGATGGCATGATTACAGCACACCCCCTGAAACCCATGATGTGACCTGACATGACCTGAAGAAATTGATTCACAGACTCCAAGGACAGAACTTTCTTACTGTCTTTCTCTCTCCCATTGCTGTCTACCCTTCATGCTTCTGCTTCACCTGTCACCTTTTGGCAGTTCCAGCTCACTCTACAGAAAAGCGGAATTCCGGTGGCTGACCTTCCCCATCAAGATAGATGTGCAGCGTTTCATTCCCTGGCATTTCTTCTCCTGGTTGTCGGCATTGGACTGATGCTTCTATCATACTTACTGGTACACCTCTTGGACACTTTACACAACTTTACAGCAGCTTCCCTTTACGCTGCTGGGTTTCTCAAAGACTGATCACAGCAGTCCATGGACTTTGCATGTTGCTGTTTTGGGACTCTACAGGCCATATCCCCTCACCTGCAGGCCCTGTCCCCAGAGTTAGGAAATGCCTTTGAGGCAGGAAATACCCCCCAGAGGCAAGAAATGCCCTTTGAGGCAGGAAATCCCCTCAGAGGCAAGAAATGCCTCCAGAGGTAGGAAATGCCCCTTTTTGCCCACCAGGTCTCCCCTTGACATCACACTGGCTCTTGCTTCTCTCCTACTTGTCTCTCCCTATCTTGTGCCTGTTCTTTTAAAAATGCCTGCATGATATATATCATTCAGGTTTATGCCCAACAGGTTTCTGTTCACCCCTACACTACTATTCCTGTATCAGAGATGGAGTCTTTTACAGACATTGACCCATTTAAATGTGATGATTAGATAGGAAGATAAGGGAAAGATGCAGGAGAATTGTGAGGAGATGTTGGAGCCTGGCAGAGCTTAACCTATGATATGAGTCCCTCCAGGTAAGTCTCTCTCTCTCTCTTCAGAGGGGTTGAGCAAAAGGGGGGACACATAAATCTCACAAGGTTAGCGGCTAAGTCAGTTTTCCTTCCCCCACAAAAACATCCTGCATCTTCCCACTGGAGCCCAGTATTCCTTAAAAAACTTTAAGCCTGCTCCACTCTAAATTTCCTATGGCCATTAGATAAAAAGAAAGGGGGAGGTGTTGGGAAATTGTGCAGACGTGGTTGAACATTGGCAGGACCCACAAACCACTATATTTCCATACAAGTATTATTTACATGTCCCCACCATGTTATCCCCTAGGGTATTGCTAATCTTGCCAGCTCTCTACCTTCCCAGAATGCCTTTTTCTTTTCTCCACCCTCTTCCCTAGCCAATTCTGTCCCAACTTGCCACTTCTGGAATTCTCCTATAAAAGTCACTTCTGTTTCCACTCTTTCTTCTTCCCCCTCTCTCTTTCTCTTCCACGTCCCGACCTGGAGGAGGGCTGGCGTGTATAGTGGGAGGAGGTCATTTTGCTAGCTCCATGTGGCCTAAACCCATTGTGCTCACACCTGACTTGGAGCACCCACATCAATAAAGAATTGTATTACCACACTGCCATGAGTTCCTCATCTCTCTCTCCAGCAAAGCTAGCCCAGCATATATATATATATATTTCCCCCCCCATATTTGGGAGCTATTCTCTACCCTGGTCCAGCTTTCTTGTCCTATTCCCAACTCTGACACCATCTTCCCAGACAATGCTTTCACCCTACCTGAAAGTTAGCTATTGGGCTCAGGCAAAAATTAGTAAAGTCATGGACCCCTTGGAATATACCTAAAATAGACTTTCTAGCTTCTTTCAACATGAAGATCCCAAATATCATCTGCTCTATACTTACCTTTAGGTTCCTGATTATTAAACAATTTGTTCTGCTTTATATCTTAATACTTTTCAGCCACCAAGCTGCAGATTCTACCCTGTTGCAAACCTAACTTCCCTGGGCAGATGACCTCACCAATGAGTCCTGGATCCCCATCTCCCCAGATCCCTAACCCACTAGGGAAAGACAGAAACAGGCTGGGGGTATAGATCGATCTGTCAATGCCCATATCCAGCAATTACAGAAGTCAAGCCTCCCACATTTTGCACCCCATAGAAAGACCTTTGGTCCATACTCCCAGAGAGATAAAGAAGGGAAGCTTCCAATGGATGGGATGGGATACGGAACTCTGGTAGTGGGAACTGTATGGAATGCACCCCTCTTACCCTACAATCTTGCTGATTATTATTAAATCACTAATAAAATTTTTTTAAATGCATAAACTGAATTTATCCACTTAGTTGAGACATTCTTTGGAATTAAATGACTTAAAGAATGCAAAATAACCCTCAGTAACAGAACATGTTTTTCTCCAAGTACTGTAGTATTTTCAATGGAATATATATTTTTTGAAAAAAATATTTAAAATTTTTTTTCCCTTTTGTTGCCCTTGATTATCATTGTTGCTGTTATTATTACTGTTGTTGTTGGATAGGGCAGAGAGAAATTGATAGAGGAAGGGAAGACAGAGAGGAGGAGAAACAGATAGACATTGCAGACCTGCTTCACCGTCTGTGAAGTGAACCCCCCTGCAGGTGGGGATCTGGGGGCTCGAAACAGGATCCTTACGCTAGTCCGTGGGCTTTCTGCCATGTGCACTTAACCTGCTGCACCACCATCCGGCTATTTTTCTTTAAAAATGTATCTATATATTTCATGGGAGAAAGTGAGAAAAAATAAAGCACTAATGTATTGGTTTCACTGTTCGATGTACATGGTACTGGAAAATCAAACCCTGTGCTTCATACATGCAACACCCTCACTTTAGCTGCTGTGAACCTCCCTGGCTGCTATTTCCTGCAGAACTCTGCATTTGATTTTGCTAAGTACTATTGAGTACCACTATGTACATGATGTTAGCACTTCTTTGGCACCTTTGAAGGAATGATTTAAGTAGAATCAGAGTATAGCTCCACAATTTTATTGTAATTAATTAATTAATTAATTTATGTTCACCACCAGGGCTTCAGTACTCAGGGACAACTTATTCAGATGAATGATAGATAGATGATAGGTAGGTAGGTAAGTAGATAGATGGGTAGGTAGGTAGAAAGGTAGATAGATAGACAGACAGACACACACACACACACACACACACACACACACACACACAAAACCAGACCAACCATTTGGCATGGGAAGTGGCACAGTGGCTAGAGTGCTAGATTTACATGCACAAGTTTCTCATACCTTGGTCCCCAGCATCATATGTGCCAGAGTGACACTATAGTTCTCTCTCTTTCAACAAATAAGTAAATTAAAAAAATGAAGAAAGAAAAGAGAGACAGAGGGAAAGAGAAAAAGGCATCTCAGAATTGAAGTTTCCTCAAAAGTGGTAAATACCAGCTTCAAACCTGGGTTGCATATATGGCAAAGTAGGTGCATCATCCAGCTGAGCTATTTTTCTGACCCAGCTCCCTAATTTTATATTAGCCCAAGGCTTACTCTTATGTATCTCTAGGACAGCCTTAGTTTTTATTTATTTATTTTAACCAGAGCACTGCTCAGTTCTGGCTTATGGTGGTGTGGGGATTTGAACCTGGGACTTTGTAGCCTCAGGCATGAGAGTCTATTTGCATAACCATTATGCTTTCTACCCCCACCTGGCAGGCTTGGTTTTAAAGTCTGCTTACAACTTCTTTTTCTCCACTCTGGTTTCTTCTGTTTATGATAGAGACCAGAGCAATAGGACCAGGGCAATAGACCAGGGCAAAAGATCTTTAAGATCTTACTTGCTTTCTTAGAAATCCAGCAAAATCAATTCAGCTTATGACACTGAATTTCTATATTTTACGAGAGAGAGAGAGAAAGAGGGAGAGAGAGAGAGAGAGAGAGATGCTGAGAGATAGATATACACACAACAAACTGCCCGGCCCTAGCTTAAAGTGGTGTAGAGGATTGAACCTGACACTTCAGAGCCTCAGGCATGAAAGTCTTTTTCACAACCATTATGCTATCTCCCCCAACCATTATGCTATCTCCCCTTTTCACTGTAATTGTCTTCTATTAAGACCATAGTGAAGATAATAGCTTGTAAAAGATGGAGGGTATTTTGACTTCAGCAAGAAGTAATGGTGTAGGGGCCACTTACACTCAATGTATCTACCTCAATTTTATAGAGTCATTTGACTGAGAGAAGTAAAGATTGTGGTTTGTTGCTCAGAATACTCATCATATTTCCATATATCTATGAAATATTATCAAATGAGAAGTGGAATCAGAATATATGTGCCAAAATGTGTGCACGCTGTAAGATTAGTGAAATGTTATTCCTCATCATCTAAAAAATAATTGCTTTTTGATGTATATAGTAAAACATTCATGTGAACACGATCCAAATGTACTCAGGGAAAGTGCAGCATAAAGCAGGTGTCTACATGTTCATTATTCCTAGTGCTCTAGTATTCAGATAGTAAATATGGTTATTCTTTTCTGTTCTATCAGAGATTTTGCTGTGCATAGATTGTTGACTTGCAATCAATGCTTTCTGACTTCCTAGTGATTTAAAGTCTTTCTAAACTCTACAAAAAAACTACATTACAATTTTTTTTCACATAAGGTATTAGAATGAGAACTCTCCATTAGACACTGTAGTATGGATGCATATAGGTACATGTATATAGATATGCACATTTTATTTGACATATTAATAGTTAACTTCCCCTTTTTGCCTTTGCAACTCCAATTTCATGACTTCACTAATTTAAAAAAATTTTTTATTTATTTATTTATTGGATAGAGACAGCTAGAAATTGAGAGGGAAGGGAGAGACAGAGAGGGAGAAAGAGAAACACCTGCAGCACTGCTTCACCACTTGCAAAGCTTTCCCCATTTAGGTTGGGACCAGGTGGGGTTCAACTCTGGTCCTTGCAAATTATAACATGCACTTAACCACGTGTGCCACCACCTGGCCCCTGTTGGGATTTTGTAGTAGCATGATTCCACCAGTCCCAGCAGAATATTTTTGTTATTGTTTTGTTGCTGTTTTTAGAGTTAAAGGAAGAGAGGGGGAAGGAGGAGAGAAAGAGACAGAGTGAGAGAGAGAGAGAGAGAGAGAGAGAGGGAGAGAAAGAAAGAGAGAAGAGAAACCCCAGTACTGCTTAACCACTCTGGAAGCCTCCTATTTTGTGATGCTACCATTTGGTGGCCACTGGGCTTGAACTCAAGTCTTTATGCATGTCAAAGAGTGCGCTATATTAGGTATATCATCTCCAAGTCCCCAAATATTTCGTTTTTACTATTTTAAGTCCTGAAGAAAACAAAGTTAAGAATAGGATATTAGCATTAGAAAATTTTGAGGTGATGATTCAATATGCTTTTGATATTTTTAGGCTCATACATCAATTAAAAAGAACTAACTCCCATTATTGTAAATAAATATTTATAATAAAATTGTATTTTATCTATGTAGGGGACTAGTCAGAAATATGCAGATGATTAAGAAAGCATATCCAGTACATTAAAATGACTTTTCATCTAGTACTCACAACTGGTTACAAGCTGCTTAGTGCTCTAAAAGGACAATGTGGGAAATTTTAAAACTGGAAAAGTCAAGGTAAGTGGAAGATGCGAAGAAAAATACCCCTGTATATACTAAATTGGACAGTTATTACAAACTGTTATTAAAGGAAGTTCATTTCATCAACAGGAGAGTGAAATAGTCCCTTATTTAATATATTTTCTGCTGCTGAAAGATTAATTTTTAACATTTTTACAAAAGTAGATTAAATGATGGCAATAAAGTAAATCCTCACAGATATAAAACTGCATATGTTATATGATTTTCATAATGTCATGAGTTCTAAAAATACTAATTACATAGATATATCTCACAAATCTTCAAATAGCTTAGGGATGAGAGAAATTGATACAAGTATTGAAAAGAACCCAAAACTAAAGCACATAATTAAAATAAAATATAGGAAATATATCTTCAGCATTCTTTAGCATTTGCTGCTAAAATTCTGACCAAAACCATGGAATTAACTAATATTCCATAAACTATAATGACATTTCTGAAGTTTTTAATAATGTCAAAGAGACTGAAAGAGAGAAGAAAGAAGATAAGTCAAGTGGTTGTTAAGGGCAAAATTGGAGCCAATATATGTTTATTATATTATTAATTTACTTATTTATTTGACAAGACAAGAGAGAAACTGAGAGGGGAGGTGGAAATAGAGGGGGAAAGAGATAGAGAGGAACCTGTAATACTGCTTCAGCACTCATGAAACTTCCCCCCGGGGAAGCAGTTGGAAAATGGGGCTTGTACCCAGGTCCTTGAACACACTGTCACATGTGTGTTCAATCAGGCATGCCACCGCCCAGCCTAGGTTAAGTTTTTGGTAAGAGCAAGAAGTCATTAGGAGAGAAAAGATCAGAATTTTGTTAATACATACACACAATGTTAACTGGGAAGTAAAAGGAATAAATCCACACATAACATCTATCCTGAGACCTTTCCTCTTCAGCCACAAAATCAGATATTACCCATAAGTAATAAGTGCAATCTTTGACAATAAAATAGCTTAGACTTAATACCAAGAATCATGATCACTTCTATGAGGAGAAATTTGAGATAGGGAAAACAGACTGAAAGTCAGATTGAGAGAGAATGAATGATTGTATGAATGAATAATTATAAATAAGAGTAGACCCTGAGAATTCCTGGGAGAAACTGAAGAAACCTAAATGTTCCAATTAACCTGTGTGTTACCACTGTTACTCTTGTTTACTTTTTACTTTGGTCATTTTCATATTATTACATATATCAATGTGCATTTTTCTTCTTTCCTTTATTTATTTATCTTTAAGCATTTATCTATTTTAATGAGAGGGACAGAGACAGATTCCAGAACACTGATCAGCTCTGGAATATGGTGGCTCCAGGGATTAAACCAGGGACCTGGAGACCTAAAGCATGAGAGCCTGATGTACTCCTGCTGTATTATCTACCATCTCACCCCACCAACCAGTTCCTATCGTGTTTTCTTGTTCTGTGTTTCTCATTCATGTATCAAAATTATCTCTCACACATACCTTGGGAGGTAGCAGAAGACACTTTCCACAAAAAGTTGAGGGCAAGATCTCAAAGATGTTTAATAACTGTAAGACGTTCCCCTAGAGGCATGCCTGTTAGTTTAATAACAGAGTGTATCTACATTGATTTTAAATGATGTCCCTGAAACTAGTCAATATTTCATTTGTTTCTAATGGTCTTACAATTACTATTGCTCATAACCACAAAGTTTAAAGTGATTATCTTAAATACTTAAATGCTTAAAAACATCTTATCTGTAGGGCAGTTTTGACTTTCAAATAATCCTTCTAAGAAAAGTTAGGATGTTCCTCATTGTTTATAAGCAGAAATTATAATTTTGGAAGGTAAATTTTAAAGTCTCAGAAATTTGCTTTTCAGTGGAGAAAACCCAGTACTGTGTCTGGGAACAAGATCATAAAACTCAGTTTCCTAAAACAAACGAACAAACAAATATATGGGTGGATATACAAATCGCAGTCTCTGTGAACCCACAGAAAAATAAGCAGGGAATGGGTGTTGGGGTAGTTTCAGAGTGGTATTATTCACAGAAAAACAGCTAGATTCACTACGGAGGACATAATTCTTTTGACAGTGACAGGACCTCATTCACAGAACTAGGACTGATGGTGCATACACGGTCAGAGTGCCAAGAGGCACAGGACCTGGATGCGGGTCCCTAATGGTGAACTGAGATCATTGCTTAGGACACTCTGTGATCACATAAGGGACACTCTGTTTGCTTTCTGGGAGATGCAGTTCATTTGCACTAATTGCGGGCTTCAGAGCCTGGAGAAGGCAGCTCTGTGTACACATACTGTATTCTCTTTGTTGGCGAAGGTAGCTCTCACGGGGCCCTGTTCCTCCTGGCATTGTGTGTATGTATTAACAGAAAGAGTTAGCTGCCTTTAAAATATATGTGCATTTCTAATTCTTTGAACTAGACTTACTAATAGCTAGTAAAGGCAAGTATAATATAATAGTGAATTACTTTCCGGAAAAGTTTAGCAGATAATTCATGAAAGAAAAGAAGTTTGCAAAAGTTTAACTGTTCACTGCTTTATGAGACTGCTTTTTTTTCCTTCAGAAAACTTCAGTGTCTAAAAAAATTCTACCTACTTATCTATTAAATTTTGCTTTTCTTTGTTTCTTTTCATAGACATTATTTGATTCATTTTTAACTCTAGAGTTATTTATATATATTTTAAATACCTTTTTGCATAATTTTCCTTAGCTAGCAAACAAGTTTTTGAAAGAATGTAAAATCAAGAACTGCCTGTCTTTTAAACTAAGAAACAGCACATTGAAGACACATGGACAGTATAAAATAAAATGAAATAAATCTAATTATGTTAATATAATCTGACATTCTTTTAAATTTGTTTTATATTTTATTTATTTTATTTTAATGACAGTGGGAAAGACAGAGACAGAGAGAGCAAGACCAGAGCACTGCTCAGCTCTGGTTTATGGTGATGCTGGTGATTGAACCTGGGACTTTGTACCCTCAGGCATGAAAGTCTGTTTGCATAACCATTATGCTATCTACCCCCACCCAGAAGGCTTGGTTTTAAAGTCTGTTTACAACTTCTTGTTTTCCACTCTGGCTTCCTCTGTTTATGGTAGACATGAGGGCAATAGGAATGGTAGGACTTAAAGATCTTACTTGTGCTCTTAGAAATCATAAAAGATTTTATTTATTTTTTTTAGTATTAATTCCCTTTTGTGGTCCTTGTTTTATTGTTGTGGTTATTACTGTTGTTGTCATTGTTGGATAGGACAGAGAGAAATGGAGAGAGGAGGAGAAGATAGAGAAGGAGAGAGAAAGATAGACACCTGCAGATGTGCTTCACTGCTTGTGAAGAGACACACTTGAGGTGGGGATCCAGGGGCTCCAACCGGGGGGATCCTTACCCTGGTCCTTGTGCTTTGCGCCACCTGTGCTTAACCAGCTGTACTACTGCCCTACTCCCAGAAATCATAAAAGTCTTTTGTGGAGTTCCCGGAAGATGGCGGACTGAGAAGCTGCTAGCGGCTTGAGCTCTGACCACACCTGGAAATGGTAGGATTTTCTGCCTGTAGTAGGCCAGTCAATAAGGGGTCCTATCAGTGACACCAAGGAGGTGACTATAACTTAATTTGGGTTAAGAAATAGAGTAGAAAAAAAGGGGGAAATTTTTTTTTCCGTTTAATTATAAAGCACACCTCCTCCCCCTCCCCATTCCCCCATAACTAGTCCCTGGGGACCAGCTCGTAGCAGGCTCACTTGCTGACCTTCTGTCTTTCCCAAATTCCTGTCCCACCAGGGAGTATCATTCATTCTAAGTCTATACCCTTCTGAAACCTCAGGCCTTTTTTATTCTTTCTAAGTCACCACCATCCCACCACACCCCGCATAGCTAATTAAATAATTAAAAATAAATAAATAAATAAAACCTTTCCTTTCACTGCTCTTTTATGACTGTTCTTTTTCTTATCTTTTTCTTTTTTCTCTCTCTCTTTTTTTTCTTCTTTTTCTCATTCTTGTCATCCTTTCTTCCTTAATCCTACAGCTTCCAAAGCCACAGGCCCCAGTCCCCACACCACCAAACAGTGTGCTTTTTTGAATTCACTGATATACATTTGGGAATTATTTTGGGGAAGAATTCTGACTCAGTGTGGACTCTCACTGTGAGTGTCTCTGTTCAACTTCCTTCCTCCTTTAGCCACCCCTAGAATATACAGTGGATAGTAGATTTGCATAACTGTCTATTTCAGCCATCCCTGTATAATCCTGAGGTTTTTTTTTTTTTTTCACTGCTCTTTAATTACAGCTCTTTTTCTTCTCTTTTCCCTTTTCTCTCACTTGTCTCTCTCTTTTTTTTATCTTGTCATACACTTCTTCCTTCTTCTTTGCCTTTCTGAATTTGTGAATTATTTTGGGGAAGAAAGCTGACTCAGAGTGGACTCTCTATGTGTGTATCTCTGCTCTAGTTCCCTTTGCCTCTTGTTACCCCTAGAATATACAGTGGATAGTAGATTTGCATAACTGTCTATTGTTGCTATCCCTTCTTTCTTTTCTCTTTCTTCTTCACTGGGATTTGGTTACTATTTTTTCACGGACTGGAGAAATTGTTTGGCTAACTGGTAGTGATTAAACTTCTTCAATACTTGCTTCAGTTGCTACTGTAATTCCTGAGGTTGGTGAGTGCAATTATCATAAAGGTATTTAGTACAGTGTTGCTTGTGCTCAAAACACAACAACTGAGGAACAACAGAGCATAAAAAAAGAAACACATAAATCAAAAAAATGGGTAGATCAAAAACTGCTACTCCAATGAATGAAGACAAGAGCCCAGAAGAAACTAAAAATCAGCCAGAAGTAACCAGAGATAAGGAAAGTATGCAAGCAATAATAAACTTATTAATCACAGAAATGAAAACAACATTGGAGGAAAGGAATGGCAGTATTAGGAAAACAACAGATGAGACCCCCAAGGAAAATACTGATTATCTTGAGGCAATTAGAGAACTGAAAGCTGAAATAGCTGTAATGAAGAAAGAAGCTGAGGCAAGGGAAAGCAGACTAACAGAAGCAGAAAACAGAATTAGTCAGACAGAGGATGAGTTAGAGAAAATGAAGAAAGAGATGAAAGAGATCAAAAGGAGATTGAGAGACACTGAAAACAACAACAGAGACACATGGGATGATCTCAAAAGAAGTAACATTCACATAATTGGCCTGCCAGAGGAAGAAAGAGAGGAAGGGGAAGCAAACATTCTAGAGAAAATAATAGAAGAAAACTTCCCAGACCTGAATAACAGAAAGGACATCAAGATTCAAGAGGCCCAGAGAGTACCAAACAGAATCAACCCAGACCTGAAGACTCCAAGACACATCAGCCCTTCTTCCGCACCTCGCTCTCTTGCCAGCACTCCACTCCGGTGTTCAGACGCAGGAAAGGTTACTGCGTGAGGCGGCCATTTTCGCTACCTCCACGTGGCCCAACCTGCTTATCTAGCACCCAATTCTGAGGTTCCAGCTAAAATAAAGATTTGTGTTTCCTCTTCACTCTGGAACCCCTCTCTCTCATCTCTGCAGCCCACACACAACAACATCTGGCGCCTGACGTGTCCTGCACTCACGCCCTGCCTGATGTCCAGAAAAGCCACCCAGACACAGGTAAGTGGCAGCCGCCTGACTCTGTGGCCCTGCGTTTCCCTCCACCATGGGATTTTTTCCGTTTTATGAGGAGGTGTCCCAGACATTCTATCCTTCTCTCCTGGGACAGATTTTCGATATCAGAGACGTTTTAATTTTTGCTACACCGTGGGTTCTCATGGCTATATTTACTATTTTCAGGATATGTACAAGGCCTCCTGCCAAAAGGTTAAGTGACCTTGAGGCTGAGATATGGGAGTTAAAGGATATTTGCTTAAGAATTAAACACCCTAAGCAATCTGCAGTCATCCCCAAAACTGCTGCCTCCGGAGACACGTGTTCATTAAGAGACTTTGTGGCTTCCTCTCCTTTGACTCCTGCCCCTGCTGACACCTCATCATTAAGAGACCTTGTGGCTGAGATACGAGAGTTAAAGGATATTTTTTTCAGCATTTAGGGACCTTAAACCATTTGCAGTCCGCCCCAAGAGCTCCATCCCTGTAGATACGTGTTCAGTTTCCCCTGCCACTACAGCAGTTTCCACGGCACCTTCCACTTCCATAGATCTCTTCCCAGTATCATCAAACCAAATCCACACCTTCCCGGTAAATGTGGCCCCAACTAGACAAAATCTTCAGGTGTGGCACCCATATTCCTCTAAAGAACTCAGAGAACTCCGCCAAGCGGTCAGGGAAGACGGAATTCATGCTCCAAGGACTAAGTCCTTTTAAGGAGTTTTTACCAGCACCTCAACACCCCCCAGGACTGGAAATACCTGGTTGGTGCTGCACTCCCAGACCCCCCTATCTACAATGGACAGCATAGTTCCGTGATGAATGCTCTAGACAATCTCAGGAAAATAGTAACAAACACATAGCATGGAATTTTGATGCATTGTTTGGAGCAGGAGAGTTTGAATCTGGAACTCAGCTGGCAGAAGCCAAGTTTCCAACTGGTTATTTTGAACAGGTATGCATCTGCGCAACACAAGTACGAGAAAGATTAACCCCAACCACAGTAGAGGCCTCAGTCCCTATTAACTCTCTTCGCCAAAACACTGATGAAACCTTAGCAAATTTCATCTCAAGGGTGAGGCAAACCTTAGAGAGAAAGGTTTATAATCCTGAAATCTTCTCTTTCCTCCTGCATTCTATTATCTGGGATGGCATGATACCACAATTCCGTCAGGCATGCCTTAGTCTTAAACGCCTACACCCAGATAATTGGATTTTAGCGACACAGGAACTTACATCAGGCAATTATGGGGCACCCACTATGACACAGGTTTATGCAGTTACCCCACATAATCAAAACGGGGCCTGCTTTCAGTGCGGTCACCAAGGGCATTGCTGTAACCGATGTCCAGATAAGCTGTGACCACACCTCCAGTTAGAGCTACCATGCCTCCAGTCAGGGCAATCCCACCTCCAGTCAGGGAAATCCTGCCTCCAGTCAGGGCAACCCCACCTCCAATCAGGACAACCCCGCCTTCAGTCAGGGAGCCAGAAGCCACGTACGGTCTGTCAAGATGTCGTAAAGGGTTTCACTGGAAGAGAGATTGTTGGTCCAAATTTCATAAAGATGGCACGCCCCTGAATGGTACAAATTCAGGGCCTGAGATTTTGTGGACCACCCCTATTTTAGAACGTGTTCACCCTACTATGACAGTAAAGATTGACAATATTCCTTTTAAATTTTTGACTGACACGGGGGCAGAAAAGACGATTTCAAGGCAAGCAGAGGTTCCCCAAAATTGGGAACTCCTCCTGGGACCTCATATACATGGCGTTGGAGGGGTGACCCAATCCTTTCTCACACGAGATTCACTCATGTGGGAAGACCCAGAAGGTTCTACTGGACACTTCCACCCATTTGGTAGCTGGTATTAGCAGATCCCTATTGGGCAGGGATCTTCTGGAATGTCTTGATGTTAGGATATCCACAGATGCCTCTGCAGAGCGTAACACCCGCTCCTGCGAGACCAGATCTAATCAGCACCCCCAATACTAACTGCCACTGTTCGTAGCCAAACTCCCCGCTTAGGCTGGCTTTCTAATGAGCCTGTCTGGGTGGAACAATGGCCTTTACCTAGGGATAAGCTAGAAATTTTAAAGGAGCTCGTCCAAGAGCAGTTGTCCTTGGGACACATTCGTCATTCTTGAAGCCCATGGAATACTCCTGTCTTTGTGATTAAAAAGCGCTCAGGAAAATGGCGCCTCCTCCAAGATCTCCATGCGGTTAATAAAACCATGCATGTATGGGGTTCCCCCCAAAGGGGTTTGCCTCTTGCTTCTGCAATTCCCACAGGAATTCCAATCATAGCTATTGATATACAAGATTGTTTTTTCTCTATTCCCTTGCATCTGCAAGATTGTAAACGTTTTGCCTTCTCTGTTCCTTCTATTAATAACGCCAGCCCTGCTGACAGATTTGAATGGGTGGTGCTGCCCCAGGGCATAGGCAATAGTCCTACAATTTGTCAAGAGGCTGTTAAATCTGCCCTTTTTCCATATATCCATAAGGGCCTGACCCTCTATTGACCATGGGAAGAGGTTTTGCATGTGTTTTCCCACATAATTACTCTAAACCTGTCTGGGTTCCTGCCCGCCATGGCCGACAATACCCTCATGATGGCACTGTCCCTGAAGAACAAGAAATACAAGAGGACTAGCTGCAGGATACATCCCAGAATCCATAATATGACATGGCAGAACCTACAAAAGTTGGCTTACAGAGCCCTCTCTCCTACCCCTTCCCTGAATGTCTTATGTTATGAATGACCAGTTGTGTTTTGTGAGTGTGCTGAATGACCAAAAATTTTTGTATGACCCATCTGCTCAGAAGTACTCTAAATGTTAAAACCATTGTCACTAACATGCGTTAACTCTCTAAGTAACCTGAGTCTGTTTATAGTCCAAAGTCAATTATACTAAACCTCTAACTTGTTACAAGTTTTATTCTTTTCACAAGTAAGTGATTACAGCTATCAAGACTTCATATGAGGAATCATCTGTTCATATGGTAAGGTATTAAACTGTAAAAAGTTCCTCCATATCCAACCTATGTGAATTAACAACATTAACATATTCTTGTACACTTAACTGGTGTATCTTGTCTTGCCACCATAGGCCTGCCTTTGTCAGCCAACAATTTAAAGATGTTTCCCTTTATAACATCACCCATGCCACGGACATCCTTTACTACCCCCAAAGACAAATGGCTGTTCCCCTAGACATCACATCCACTGACTGCTTCCCTTAGACTTAAGATATGATCCCACCTCTTCATACCAATGGATACATTCCCCCTTCCTTACCTGTCTACCCTTAGTTGTGGAACCCTAGCTTGTTTTACTTTTTCTGCTCACAATAGGTCCTATAATTCTTTTTTTCAACATTTTAATTAATTTATTAATGAGAAAGAGAGGAGGAAAGAGAAAGAACCAGATATCTTTCTGGTACATGTGCTTCCAGGGATCGAACTTGGGACCTCACGCTTGAGAGTCTAACGCCTTATCCACTGCAACACCTCCCAGACCACGGTCCTATAATTCTTAACAAGCTCATGGCCTTTTGCAGCAACAGATTGATGCCATAAAGATGCAACCTATACAAACTCACTATCATAGGCTGTTCATGGCAGAATATTGAGTTGCTGTGGAGGATTTGCCCCCCTCCATCAGAACATCCACCATGTAGAGGGCTGGCTAGCCAATGACGGGTAAGAGGAAAGTAGTGCTATCTAGTCAACCTAAGACAGGGCACCTGGTACTACTGGGCAAAAATGACCAGGTGTTCCAATGATGGGTAAGACGGAAGGCTCATCCCCAACCTAAAACAGGCACAGTCCACCCAGCCACAAAACAAAGTCCGCCAAACATCAAAATATGATATAAGACAGGGGGACATGTGGGGAGCCACATGTGCCCTCACGGTTACTATTGGCATGGCCATAGAGTTTATGTGAAAACATAGTTTCTGGGGCTCGGGCGGTGGCGCAGCGGGTTTAGTGCAGGTGGCGCTAAGTGCAAGAATTGGCTTGAGGATCCCAGTTTGAGCCCCCGGCTCCTCACCTGCAGAGGAATCACTTCACGGGCGGTGAAGCAGGTCTACAGGAGTCTTTCTCTCCCCCTCTCTGTCTTTCCCTCCTCTCTCCATTTCTCTCTGTTCTATCCAACGAACACAATATCAGTAATAACAACAATATAATTACATACAATAAAACAACTAGGGCAACAAAGGCAAGATACAAAAAAAAGGGGGGGAATAAGATAGTTCCCGCTTCCCTACACATTAGAGTCTTTGTTAAAAGATAAATTCTTTTTCCCCATGAATCACCCAGGACCTTCCAGATAATGGCTGACTACCATGACAAATAATATAAAATATAATCATAAATGAATAGGAAAGATACATCCCCAATACTCAGTTGGTCAAGGCACCAAACCTCTTTTTCTATAAAGCATTCAAATCAGATGCCCTGCTAACCACGAGAAGCAGATTGTTTGTGTTTCTTCCACAGGAATCCCAGAAAAAAAACATCTGGACCCCTGGACATCCTGACATCACCCACTAGATGACACGACTACAGTGGCACACCCTCCGAAACCCTAGATGTCACCTGATGTGATCTGAAGAACCTGATTCACAGACTCCAAGGACAGAACCTTTTTACTGTCTGTCTGCCTTTCCTGCTTCTGCTTTGCCTGTCACGTTTTGGCGGTTCCAGCTCACAATCTACAGAAAAGCGGAATTCCAGAGGCTGACCTTCCTCATGCAGCATTTCATCCCCTGCCATTTCTCCCCCTAGTCACCTACTTTGGACTGAGATTTCTATCGGACTTGTTGGTATACCCTTTGGACACTTTAGACAATTTTACAGCAGCTTCCTTCCCTTCACGTTGCTGGTTTTTCATAGACTGACCCTGAGTAGTTCATAGACTTTACACACTGTTGCCCTGGGCATTCGATAAAAAGGAAAGGGGGAGATGCTGGGAAATTGTGCAGATGCATTCACATCTGCCATGTTTTCCCCTCAGGCTACTAGTTCTCATGAGAGTTGGGACATTCTGGGAGTGCCTGTTCCGCCATGTTATGCCCTCAGGACATTGTCTATATCCCCACGATATCTGGAGTGCTTTGGTCACTCCTCCCCCCTCCCATTCTCATGAGAGTTATAATCCTATCCTGGAGTGCTATGGTCACTCCTCCACCTTCCCATTCTTGCGAAAGCTACTCCTATAAAAGCCATTCTTATTCTGCACCTCGCTCTCTTGCCAGCACTCCACTCCAGTGTTCAGATGCAGGAAAGGTTACTGCGTGAGGCGGCCATTTTAGCTACCTCCACGTGGCCCAACCTGCCTCTCTAGCACCCAACTCTGAGGTGCCAGCACAAATAAAGATTTGTGTTTCCTCTTTGCTCCAGACCCCCTTTCTTTCTTCTCCACGGCCTGCGCACAACAACAGTGGAGTCAAACCTACAGCCAACATCATACTCAATGGACAGAAGCTGAAAGCATTCCCCCTGAGATTGGGGTCTACACAGGGCTGTCCACTATCACCATTACTCTTAAACATAGTATTGGAAGTTCTTGCCATAGCAATCAGGCAAGAGAAAGAAATCAAAGGAATACAGATTGGAATGGAAGAAGTCAAGCTCTCACTATTTGCAGATGATATGATAGTATACATAGAAAAATCTAAAGAATCCAGCAGAAAACTACTGGAAGTTATTAGGCAATATAGCAAGGTTTCAGGCTACAAAATCAGTGTACAAAAATCAGTGGCATTTCTTTATGCAAACACTAAATCTGTAGAAGAAGACATCCAGAAATCACTCCCGTTTACTATTTCAGCAAAATCAATCAAATACCTAGGAATAAAGTTGACAAAGAAGTGAAAGACTTGTATGCAAAAAACTATGAGTTCTATTTCTCAAGGAAATAGAAACTGATACCAAGAAATGGAAAGATATCCCATGCTCATGGATTGTAAGAATAAATATCATCAAAATGAATATTCTTCCCAGAGCCATATACAAATTTAATGCAATACCCATCAAAGTTCCACCAAGCTTCTTTAAGAGAATAGAACAAACACTACAATCATTTATCTGGAACCTGAAAACACCTAGAATTGCCAAAACCATCTTGAGGAAAAGAAACAGAAATGGAGGCATCACACTCCCAGACCTTAAACTATATTATAAAGCCATCATCATCAGAACAGCATGGTACTGGAACAAAAATAGGCACACAGACCAGTGGAACAGAATTGAAAGCCCAGAAATAAATCCCCACACCTATGGACATCTAATCTTTGATAAGGGGGCCCAAAGGATTAAATGGAAGAAGGAGGCTCTCTTCAATAAATGGTGCTGGGAAAACTGGGTTGGAACATGCCGAAGAATGAAATTGAACCACTTTATCTCACCAGAAACAAAAATAAACTCCAAATGGATCAAAGACCTAGATGTCAGACCAGAAACAATCAAATACTTAGAGGAAAACATTGGTAAAACAGTTTCCCACATACACCTCAAGGACATCTTTGATGAATCAAACCCAGTTGCAAGGAAGACTAAAGCAGAAACAAACCAATGGGACTACATCAAATTGAAAAGCTTCTGCACATCCAAAGAAACTATTAAACAAACAGAGAGACCCCTCACAGAATGGGAGAAGATCTTCACATGCCAGACATCAGACAAGAAACTAATCACCAAAATATATAAAGAGCTCAGCAAACTTAGCACCAAAAAAGCAAATGACCACATCCAAAAATGGGCAGAGGATATGAACAAAATATTCACCACAGAGGAGATCCAAAAGGCTAACAAACATATGAAAAACTGCTCCAGGTCACTGATTGTCAGAGAAATGCAAATTAAGACAACACTAAGATATCACCTCATTCCTGTAAGAATGGCATACATCAAAAAGGACAGCAGCAACACATGCTGGAGAGGTTGTGGGGACAGAGCAACCCTTTTACATTGCTGGTGGGAATGTAAATTGGTACAACCTCTGTGGAGAGCAGTCTGGAAAACTCTCAGAAGGCTAGACATGGACCTTCCATATGATCCAAGAATTCCTCTCCTGGGGTTATACCCCAAGGACTCCATAACACCCAACCAAAAAGAAGTGTGTACTCCTATGTTCATAGCAGCACAATTCATAATAGCTAAAACCTGGAAGCAACCCAGGTGCCCAACAACTGATGAGTGGCTGAGAAAGCTGTGGTATATATACACAATGGAATACTATGCAGCTATCAAGAACAATGAACCCACCTTCTCTGACCCATCTTGGACAGAGCTAGAAAGAATTATGTTAAGTGAGCTAAGTCAGAAAGATAAAGATGAGTATGGGATGATCCCACTCATCAACAGAAGTTGAGTAAGAAGATCTGAAAGGGAAACTAAAAGCAGGACCTTACCAAATGGTAAGTAGGGCACCAAAGTAAATACCCTGTGGTGAGGAGTAGACATGCAGCTTCCTGGGACAGTGTGTGGGCGGGTGGGAGTGGGTGGGAGGGGTGGGTCACAGTCTTTTGGTGGTAGGAAAGGTGTTTATGTACACTCCTAGTAAAATGTAGTCATATAAATCACTAGTTAATTAATATGAGAGGGGGAAAATTAATTGTATGTCTCGAAATTTTTGAAAACACAAACTGAATCTTTTCAATATATAGGCAGTGTAATTGATATGCAGACTCTCTCAAAAGCCTAGACCAAGTAGATCAGAAGCAACCAATAGCACAGCTATATACAAGATACTGGGTACTGTACAGCAAACCCTAACAAAAGGACTTTTCAAAGTTAACCCAAGTACCAAACAATGTGATGATAACATTAACTATCGATTGTCTTTTTGAACCCTAAGACAGCAGGAACCTCACATGTCTACTATTGAGCCTCTACCTCCCCCAGTCCTGGAACCCTTGGATATGGCCCACTTTCCCGTATGCCTCTCCCAATCCATATAAAATAATATTGCATCTGCCAATCACAACCTAACCAACACAACAATTGCCACCTCAACATGCTTCACTTCAGACTGTGTCCAGAGACTTCACGTGTGGAATGACAACCCTTCAGTTTCATTACTCGGGTGAGACCTTTCCTTTCATAGTATACTCTAATTTCATCTCAGGTGGTTTACTTTCTAACAAAGTCCCAAAACCTAGATATACACCAGTTTCTGTGAGAGAGAACATATGTTCACACGTATCTGGAAACTACTGCAAAATATATGCCTGAAAGCAGAAGTGCACTAGAGTTTGCAGTGAGTACCCCCATAACATTTCCTCTCCACTATTCCAAGCTTTGGGTCCATGATTGCTCAACAATTTGTTTGGCTTCGTATGTTAACTCTCTTTTCAGTCACCAGGTTCCAGATGTCATCAGGATGTCGGCCAGGCTTCCCTAGACTGAAGACCCCACCAATGTGTCCTGGAGCTCCGCTTCCCCAGAGACCCACCCTAGTAGGGAAAGAGAGAGGCAGACTGGGAGTATGGACCGACCAGTCAACGCCCATGTTCAGTGGGGAAGCAATTACTGAAGCCAGACCTTCCACTTTCTGCAACCCACAGGGACCCTGGGTCCATGCTCCCAGAGGGATAGAGAATGGGAAAGCTATCAGGGGAAGGGGTGGGAAATGGAGATTGGGTGGTGGGAATTGTATGGAATTGTACCCCTCCTACCCTATGGTTTTGTTAATTAATCCTTTCTTAAATTAAAAAAAAAAGTCTTTTGCATTATTCTGCCTCCCTAGTCCTACTCTGACATTCTTTACAGTTTCAGTGATGAACAGATAAAGATTTACTAAGAATTTGAAATATTTAAGACATATGCTAAAATTTGACATAGGTAAATGGAAAAGGAAAAGTACCCCCGTTCCAGCAGTGTTTATAGTAATATGGAGTTGAAAAGTGCAAGGTTAACCAACATATTCTGAATGAAGGAAAAGCACAAATTGTATTAAAATAATCCAAATAGGGAGTCGGGTGGTAGCTCATCGGGTTAAGCTCAAGTGGCTCAAAGCGGAAGGACCTGCATTAGGATCTGGGTTAGATCCCTGGCTCCCCACCTGCAGGGGAGTCGTTCACAAGTGGTGAAGGAGATCTGCAAGTGTCTACCTTTCTCTCCCCCTCTCTGTCTTCCCCTCCTCTCTCCATTTCTCTCTGTCCTATCCAACAATGATGACATCAATAATAACTACAGCAATAAAAAAAACAAGGGCAAGAAAAGGGAATAAGTAAATAATAATAATCCAAATATGGACAGTATCAGATTTTTACTGTAGACATCAACAAGTGATCCCCAGTAAATAAATTACAAACAAAAACTGAGTTTTAAATAAAAGAATTGGAGGTTTAAATATAGGAAAAGAGAATTTATTTTATCAGTATTGGTTAAATGAGAGAAAAGAGTTAATATGGATGAGTAATGGATGTCAAATGCTAAAGGACTTATGTAATTGTTCAAATAATGTACCAGTTGAAATAGAGACATATTTAAGTTTTGAGAAGGTTAACTACATGACCAGCTATTGGTTCAAGAATCTTTAATTAATCAAGGAAAAACAGGTAATTTGATAGGGATGGAGTCTGTAGAAATAAAGGTTGACTGTGGTCCACAAATGAGTTTATTAGGTTGTAATCTGAGTGGAGTTAAATGTTCTGGAGGGAAGGGATGATAACAGTAGTCCCAGTGACTGGATTTATTTATTTATTTGCTTATTTATTTTTATTGCCACCAGGGTTATCTCTGTGGCTCGGCTCAGTGACAGCATTATAAATCCCCACAACCATCCCCACTTCCTTTCTATTTTGTTTGGATAGAACAGAGAGAAATGGAGAGGGAAGGTAGAGATATGGAGAAACCTGATTCACTGATCCTGAAATATCCCCACTTCAGGTGGCAAGTAGGGGTTCAAACTTGGAAACTTGTGCATGGTATTATGTAAGTTTTGTTGGATGTGTCACTGTCTAACCCTCCTATTTATTCATTTATTTTTTATTGCCACCAGTGTTGCTGTTAGAGCTTAGTGCCAACACTACAAATCCAACATTCCAGGCAGCCAAATTTCCCCTTTTTTTTCCTTCCTTCCTTCCTTCCTTCCTTCCTTCCTTCCTTCCTTCCTCTCTTCCTTCCTTCCTTCCTTCCTTCCTTCCTTCCTTCCTTCCTTCCTTCCTTCCTCTCTTTCTTTCTTTCTTTCTCTCTGTTTTTATTTGATAGGGCAGAGAATTGAGAGGGGAGTGTGTGATAGAGAGGAAGAGAGAAAGACAGATACTTGTAGACCTTCTTCATTGCTCATGAAGCATGCTTCCTCAGGAGGGGAGTGGGGGCTCCAATGAGGTCTTCACTCATGGAAAAGTGTACATTTAACTGGGTTTGCCTCAACCTGGCCTCTGGCCCAGTGATATTTTTATATTCAATGAAGTCTACTAAATCTGGGAGTAAGAGGTATCTATGATAGCATGTGTGTATCTGGGTGAAAAGAACTAAGAAAAAAAAAGTAGGTCAGAAATCAAGAGGGCTGGGGAAACAGCATAATGGTTATACAAAAAACGTTCATCCCTGAAGCTCTGTGGTCCCAGGTTCAGTTCCCAGCATCATCATAAGCCAGAGCTGAACAGTGGCACTGGTGTGTCTCCCTGTCTCTTATTAAAAGTAAAGTAAATTAAAAAAAAAATCAGGTAAATAACTTAGTGAGTTGGTTTCCTTGTTTGTTTTGTGCTGTATATTTATTTACTTATTTATTTATTCATTTATTTTCACTGGAGCACTGCTCAGTTCTGGCACTATGGTGGTACAGGGGATTGAAAATGGAACCTAGCAGTCTGAGGCATAAGTCTCTTTGCATAGCCATTATATTATATTCCCTACTTGTGCTGTAAATTTATAGTGAAGTGTTGATTTTAAGTTGCTGGAGAAACTCTTAGGTAAAACTTCCAGAAGGAATAGTCAGAAATAAACTCTGGAACTCAGGGGAGAAGTGAAGGCTACAGGTAAAAATATAACATTTCAAGCTACAGACTAGATGTCACCGAAAAGTTAAAGATGTCTAGATACAGGTGAGGTTAGCGTCCAGGGAAAGCTTCCTGGGAAAATGAATTTTAAATGCAGTGTAAAGACAGGTTATCTAAGATGATGTAAAGATATTTCATTTTTGTCAAGCATTAGATCTAACACTACTGCCATGAACCCAGTGAAGGGCAAATATAATAGAATACAATGGAGATAAAGTACACTGAGCTGCAGGATGGTGATTTACTTAATGGGAATAGCCATCATACTGTCCTCAGCCTGGTGAAGAGGCTAAGGAAATGTGATGGAGAGAGGATGAGTTAAGGGATTTCCAAGTTCAAACCTCAACTCTGCTAATTAACGGACTATGCCACCTTAAGCACTTTATTGTTTAAGTAAATTTATTATGACTAAGGCATAAATAAGTACTATATGCCACCATGTTTTTTTCTTAAAAGAAGAACTGCTACTACTTGTTTTATGCTTACTTTCTCACATTTATTATTAACAAGTATTGAACTATATTCCCAGAGATAGAATTATATGGATTTTCAACACAAAATTGATGAATGCCAGAGACACATGTTTTCTCCAAGAGACTGAAAGATCATCATATAGTTTTTGTAGGTTCTATGAATTAAATTCATGCACCTGCCAAAATTCTGAGCAAAAAGAAGAAACCTACTCTAATATGAAAAAATGAATGAAAATGTTTCTAGAACCTTGTGGAGAAATACAATAAATTAAAATGTAGTTACCAACTCTATATAGATATTTTTTGAGGGAAAAAAGGAATTTATAGTTATAAGAATAAACTCTTGTACATAGGAGAAATGATGAAAACAACAGGTAATAAAGGTAAACTGGGGATTATTCTAAAGCCTTTAATTAAATAAAAATGGTTCATTTTGGTAAAGTTTATAAGAAGTTAAAGGTCAATATATTTAATGTTTTTGATAGGTTTGATGTTTGCATACATATGTAGTACAATTAAAAACGGTAGAAAGTTTTTATATTCACAGAGAAAAATAAATCAATTTGAACATGATTCCCCAAAAAGGAAAGAAAAGAAATAAGATACTTTTGGTAAGTGTAAATTTATAATGACATCATAGAAATAAGGTTTATTTATTTATTTATTTTTAATTTTTTTAAATATTTTATTTATTTATAACCTTTTGTTGCCCTTGTTGTTTTACTGTTGTAGTTATTATTGTTGTTGGATAGGACAGAGAGAAATGGAGAGAGGAGGGGAAGACAGAGAGGAGGAGAGAAAGATAGACACCTGCAGACCTGCTTCACCGCCTGTGAAGCGACTCCCCTGCAGGTGGGGAGCCGGGGTTCGAACCGGGATCCTTATGCCGGTCCTAGTGCTTTGCGCCACCTGTGCTTAGCCTGCTGCACTACAGCCCGACTCCCCGGTTTATTTATTTTTAACTTTATGAGAGAGACCAGACCATTTTCAGGAATTGAACATGGAACTTTATGCATGCAAGTTTTTGTTCAAGTACTGAGATATTTTCATGAACTATAATGACATTTTTAAAGATGTAAGTAAAGTAAGGATTATGTCTCCCTCTCGTATTGCTAATATCTATATCTATATATTTATCTCTCTATATATATTTAGCTTTTATTTGTTGATTTAAAAAACTCAAGGTTAAAAAAAAGCTAAAAGCATGAATTTAGGATCTAGATTATCTTAAATTTTGTTGTTGGGCAAATTATTAAACCTTATTGTGCCTCAACGTTCTAATTTTTTTTTTTTAGATTTTTTTATTTATTCGTGAGAAAGATAGGAGAGAGAGAAAGAACCAGACATCACTCTGGCATATGTGCTGCTGGGGATTGAACTCAGGACCTCTTGCTAGAGAGTTCAATGCTTTATCCACTGTGCCACCTCCTGAACCACGAAGTTCTGATTTTTACAGAAGGAACTAGATGGTAGAATTTTTAAGATAATTAAATGAACTAATACTTACAATGAGGTTAGGTAATTCCTAGTATATTCTAAGGATTCAAAAGTAATGAACTACTACTAGTACTGTCAATATTTTTATAATGACATTAATCCCCCAATAAAGGGAAAAAAATTATAATGGAAGAAAAAAGTCACTGTTGTAGTTTCTCTTATTTTAATATTTAATTAATTTATTTATTTTATTGAACAGAGAAAGAGGAATTAAGAAGGAAGGATGGTGGTGAGGGGAGAAAGAGAGACACCTGTGACACTTTTAAAGTTTTTGCCCTGCAGGTGGGGACCTGGGCCTTGAACCCTGGTCCTTATACACTGTAATATGTGCACTCAACCAGGTACATCACCAACCTGTGGTGCCTCAATGATTACAACATTTTTTATTTGATTTGATTTTTACCATTAATTACTATAAGGTGCACATAGTCAGTATAGGCTATTGTTAAGTAAAAAAAAAAAAAAATTAAAACAAAGAGCCCAGTAAGTTAAGAAAATTCATTTGAAAAAGAGTTAAAATAGACTAAGGGTAATTTTATTTAGGATATAGCATACTACTCATACCACCATTTTGGGGAGTTTCTGAAAAGAAGTGAAGAAATGTATAGTTAACTACAATTTAAATAATAAGTTTATTTTTAAAAAGGCCTATTAGTGAGAAGGAATATGTCAGAGCATTACTTTGGCATATGCAGCACCAGGAAATTAACCAGAGACACTAAGTTTGCAAATTTGTAACTCTACCTGTCACATCACATCCTGGGCCACAGTAATGGTTTTCTTTATTTTCTTGAACTTATTGTATCTGGTATATCTGAAAAGAAAACACTGGAGAGATTAAAAAAAATTCTCCTGGAAAAATATATGTGGTTCAAAAAAGTGAAGAGCTTCCCGGCACGACGGGGGGTGGGGGGTGGGGAT
Organism: Erinaceus europaeus; assembly: GCF_950295315.1. NCBI lineage: Eukaryota > Metazoa > Chordata > Mammalia > Eulipotyphla > Erinaceidae > Erinaceus > Erinaceus europaeus. The sequence goes on along the minus strand of NC_080169.1, from coordinate 69,408,420 downwards.
GGGACACAGTCTTTTGGTGGTGGGAGTGGTGTTTATGTACAATCCTATCAAAGTGTAAACATATAAACCACTATTTAATTAATATGAGAGGCGAAAAACTGATGATATGTCTAGAACTTCTTAAAAAACAGACTGAGTCTTTTTAATACGTAGGCTGTTTCTGATATGTTGTCTCTCCCAAAAGCCTAGACCAGGGAGAACAGAAGCAACCGGTAGCACAGCTACAAAGAAGATGCTGGGTATTATACTCCAAACCCTATCAAAGGGACTTTCCAAAGTTAACCAACCCTATCACCAAATAATGTGACGATAACAATAACTATCCATTGTCTTCCTGAACCCTAAGACAACAGGAACCTCACATTTCCACTATAGAGCCTATATTTCCCCCAGTCCTGGAACCTTAGGGTGGGGCCCACTTTTCTGCATGCTGCTCTCAATTCAAATCAAATAATATTGCATCCGCGGATCACAACCTAATCAACGCAACGAGTGCCACCCGAGCATGTTTCACTTCAGACTGTGACCAGAGACTTCAGGTGTGGAATGACAACCCTTCAGCTTCAGTACTTGGGTGAGACCTTTCCTTTCATAGTATTCTCTAATTCCATTCCAGGTGGTCCACTCCCCAATAAAGTCCCCAAACCTAGATATAGTCCAGGTCCCCTGAGATAGAGCATAGGTTCACATGTGCCCATAAACTAGGGGAAAAATATATACCTGAAAGCAGAAGTACACAAGAGCATGTAGGGAATACCCCCAACACTTCATCTGCACTATTCCAGCCTTTAGGTCCATGACTGTTCAACAATTTGTTTGGCTTTGTATGTTAACTCTCTTTTCAGCCACCAGGTTCCGGATGCCAGCAAGATGCTGACCAGACTTCCCTGGACAGACGACCCCATCAATGTGTACTGGAGCTCCGCTTCCTGAGAGCCCCACTCTACTAGGGAAAGAGAGAGGCAGACTGGGAGTATGGATCGACCAGTCAACGCCCATGTTGAGCGGGGAAGCAATTACAGAAGCCAGACTTTCCACCTTCTGCAACCCACAATGACCCTGGATCCATACTCCCAGAGAGACAGAGAATGGGAAAGCTATCAGGGGAGGGGATGGGATATGGAGATCAGGTTATGGGAATTGTGCGGAATTGTACCCCTCTTATTCTATGGTTTTGTTAATGTCTCCTTTCTTAAATAAAAAAAAAAAAGTGAAGAGCTGAGTAAAGTTCAGATAGAGAGGGAAAAAAAATCATGAATTTCCCACTGGGTAAACCTAAAGAAAAATGCAGGTTTTTGCAGTAAAGATGACCACCATAGTCTTCACAATCTTAGTGACAGTTTGATTTTTTTTTTTTTAGATATGCTCATGTGCTTCAGTTCTTTATATTGCACATATGAAGCCATATAGTAGTTGTATTTCAGAGAAATTCAGGTCATTTGATAATATATATAAACTATAGCAACAAGAGTACTTAAACACAAATACCAAATTAAAGAATCTCAAAATATTATATATGATAAGAAGGATGAAAAATAAAAAAGTTGTAAGAAAGATTAGAAAGTGATAGAGCAAAAATGGCATCATTCAACAAAACACAGAAGACTATGCATGCAAACATAGCCTATATAGAAGAATATTATACACAAAAACATAGCCTATATAGAAGAATATTATACACAAAAAACATCTAAGAAAGTCTTCCTTAAACTGCTCTTGTCTCATCATTCTTTGCTTGAACTTCCTCAATCCATTTCTTTCTCCCATTGTATACATTAAAGTTGTTTCATATTCTTGCTAAATGTTCCTTGTCTTTTCCTCTATGCTACTTATCTGAGTAACTCTTGCAAGGCTGGTTTGGTAACGCCAGACACCTTTAGTTTTTGTACGTCTAGTACTGTTTTGATTGCTCCTTCATATCTGAATGACAGTCTTGGAGGGTAAAGTATGTGTGGGTGGCAGTTATTGTCTTTTTAAAACCTTGAATATTACACTCCATTCTCTCCTGACCTCCACTGTTCACACAGGAAAATTTCATGCAGGGGCCAGGTGGTAGTGCACTTGATTGAGTACACATGGTATAGTGCACAAGGGCCTGGGTTTGTGTCCCCAGTCCCCACCTGCAAAGGGAAAGTTTTGCAAGTGTGCTGCAGGTGTCTCTATGTCTCCCTATCTCCAACTTCTCTTGATTTCTGATTGTCTCTATCCAAATAAATAAAGATAATAAAAAATCATTTAAAAAAATCTGATGCAAGTGTGTGACTACATTGTCTTTATAAGTCAATCCCCGCCCCCAGCAGATTGCTATATGTTTTCCTTTGTCCTTCACTTTTGATAGTTTCACAATGATATGTCTTTCACGATGATGTGTAGGTCTATTTAGGTTTAGGAATTTGGGAGTTCTCACTGCTTCCTGAACAACTATATCCTTACTACATCTAATTCTACTCTCAACTCTGACACCATCTTCCTGGACAGTATTTCTAGTCCACTCCCATGTTAGCTATCAAGTTCAAGCAAAGATTATTAAGACATAGGCTCCTAGGAATATTCCTAAAATAGACTTCCCAGCTTCATTCCACCCTAAGGTCCCTTCTTTCATCTGCTCTAATCCTACTTTATGGTTCATGATTATTAAACATTTTATCCTGCTTTCTATCTTACTGAATTCTAGCCAAGTTAAAGTTGCTACTATAACTCCTAGACAAAGGCCCCAACTGATGGGGTGGCCTGATAGTGACTAAAAGAGTCATCCTTGAAGTATACCAGTCTCTTGCCCTTATCCTTACTTTGATAAGGCTAGCTTTAGAGTGAGTAAGGGAAGTATAATAGGAAGTAGGTGAGGAGGATATCTAAGTCTAAGTAGACACTATTTCATTAGGAACTTTATGGTATCTTTTTAGGTCTTTCATTTTATTTTATTTTATTTTATTTTATTTTATTTTATTTTGTCTCTAGCGCTATTGCTGGCTCGGTGCCTGCACTATGAATCCACTGCTCCTGGAGGCCACTTTTTTTCCCCTTTTGTTGCCCTGTTTGTTTTATCATTGCTGTGGTTATTATTGTTGTCATTGATGTCATAGCTGTTGGATAGGACAGAAAGAAACCGAGGAGGGGAAGACAGAGAGGGTGGGAGAAATACAGATACCTGTAGACCTGCTTCACCACCCGCAAAGCGACTTCCCTGCAGGTGGGAAACCTGGGGCTTGAACAGGGATCCCTAAGCCAGTCCCTGCGCTTCTTTGCACCATGTGTGCCCAACCTGCTGCACCACCGCCAGACCCCTTTTTCAGGTCTTTCTACTTGCTTGTTGCATATATTAACTCATTACAGGCTATTGTGCATTTTTGCTTTCAGGTATATTTTTTGCCCTAATTTATAGATACATGTGAACATATGCCCTATCTCATGGGACATGGTCTTTATCTAGGTTTTGGGACTTTGTTAGGAAGTGAATCACCTGAAATGGAATTAGAGAATCCTATGAAAAGAAAGGTCTCACCCGAGTAATTAGTCTAATGGATTGTTATTCCATGCTTGATGTCTCTAGACACAGTCTGAAGTAAAGCTCTGTAGAGTCCTGAGATTCCCAAACAGACAAGATGGGCCTAGACCTCACATAAATCCCTCTCTCCATTGGAACTGGTCATCTCTACCAGAAACAACACAACAGACCCCTCTACGGTCCCCAATAGGACCTTGCCCTCAACATGGATCAACAATTGTAGGATGGACAACATAATCTATCTTCCATCTAAGGAAAATGGGTTCTGAAATTGCTGCAGCTTGGAACATTCCTACTCATGACCACAGAATGTGAGCTAAGATCTATAGGGATACAGAGGTCACATAGGCTCCTAAGATTAATATTGGCCTCAGATCAGATCAAATCGATGGGGTTTGCAGTCAACAATATTTATACCCCTTTCCCATATTTGGGAGTTACTCTCTTCCCTGATCCAGCTTTCTGGTCCTTTTTCCAGCCATGACATCATCTCCTCAGACAATAACTAGGATCCACCTGCATATCAGATGCCAGGCTCAGAAGAAAACAAAACAAAATGAAACAAAAAACTCTAATATAGTCATGGGCCCTTTGGAATATAACTAAAATATGCCTCTAACTATTTACAAAATGGAGACCCCCAGTTTTTCATCTGCACTATTCCAGCCTTTAGGTTCATGATTAGTCAACAATTTGCTTGGCTTTGTATGTTAACTCTTCTTTCAGTCACCAGGTTCCAGACATTACCGTGATGCCAATTGTACTTTACTGGGCAGACAACCCCACTAATGTGTCCTTGAGCCCTTCCCCACCAGGGAAAGAGAGAGACAGCCTGGGAGTATGGATCGACCTGCCAATGCCCACATTCAGTGGGGAAGCAATTACAGAAGCCAGACCTTCCACATTCTTTATTTCATAATGTCCCTTGGTCCATGCTCCCAGAAGGATAAAGAATAGGAAAGCTGTCAGGGGAGGGGATGGGACAGGAAGTTCTGGTGGTGGGAATTGTGTGGAGTTGTACCCTGTTATCCTATGGTTTTTGTCAGTGTTTCCTTTTTTATAAGTAAAAATTATATTATAAAAGAAAGATGCTACTACGATTCCATCCTGACTTTCCTGAGTAGATGGCCTCACCAAAACTTCCTGGAATCTCACCTCTCCAGAGTCCTACCCCACTAGAGAAAGATAGAAACAGGCTAGGGGTATGGATAAACCTGTCAATGCCCATGTCCATTGGAGAAGCAACTACAGAAGTCAGAACTCCTACCTTATGCACCCCAAAAAGAGTGTTGGTAATACTCCAAGAGGGGTAAACAATAGGTAATTTTCCAATAAAGGGGATGGGAGACACAAAATTCTGGTGTTGAGAACTGTATAGGAGTATACCCCTATGATCTTACAATTTTGAAATAAATACTAAATCACTAATAAAAAACACTAAACTCATACATTTCTTTCTTAATTAACTTCTCCATATTAAATTGAGAGCTTTATATTTCCTCAAATTTCCTGACAATGTATTACGTAAACTTTCTCTGATAGCTTTTCTGCCTTTACATTATTAAGTTTCTGACTCTCTACTTAGTTTTGCAGAAACAGTGTTTTCTTTTTTTTTTAATTTTTTTAAAATTTATTTTATTTATTCCCTTTTGTTGCCCTTGTTGTTTCATTGTTGTAGTTATTATTGTTGTTGTCGTTGTTGGATAGGACAGAGAGAAATGGAGAGAGGAGGGGAAGACAGAGAGGAGGAGAGAAAGATAGACACCTGCAGACCTGCTTCACCGCCTGTGAAGCGACTCCCCTGCAGGTGGGGAGCCGGGGTTCGAACCGGGATCCTTATGCCGGTCCTTGTGCTTTGCGCCACCTGCGCTTAACCCGCTGTGCTACAGCCCGACTCCCCCACAGTGTTTTCTTAATTTTACCTGTATGTTTTGGTTTCTGTTACTGGCCAGAGGTGGTGCTGTGTTCTACTCTGTATGTGAATTACAGAGAAATAGAGGAACTTTGAAATGATATAGTATTATGGTGCTTCATGTCCTTTGAACAGAGATCTAATCTGGGTAGGGGAGAGGGGAAAGATCTCAGACTTCCTTCTCTTCCTAGGCTGATTCCTTAAAGTAAAAACTCTGCTGTGAGGTCAGTGTCACTTTTCAGGCCAGTCTGACCCTGATCACCAGCATCTATATGGCAACTGGGAGACCTTCTCCTCAAACTATTCCAGAAAACTGAACAACGGCAAAAGCTGCTAAAGACATTCTATGAGATGAACATCACTTTAATTTAAGGAGAAAAGGACTCTATCAGAAAAGAAAACTACAGACCTATATCCCTACTGAGCATTGATACAAAGATCTTGAACAAGATTTGGTCAAATTCAAGCCAATAACATATCAAGAGAAGAATTCACTAAAGCCAAGTGGGATCCATCCCTGGGGAACTGGGATGGTTCAACATCTACAAGTCAATCAAGGTAATTTCTTTTATTTATTTTTTCAATGTAATTAATTTTATCAACAAAAATAAAGATATAAATCACATGGTCATATCAATTAATGACATAAAGACACTTGATAAGATGCAACATCTATTTATAATAGAGACCCTCCAGAAACTAGGAAAAGAAAGACCATTCCTCAATATAACAGAGACCTTTTATGATAAACTTACAGCTAACATCATTCTCAATGGGAAAAAGCTAAACGCTTTCCCCTTAAAATGGGGAACCAGACTAGAATATCCACCGTGGTCCTCGCCACTGCAATTAGATGAAAAGAGATATTAAAGGTATACAGTTTGGAAAGAAGGAAATCAAACTGTCAGTATTTGCTGATAATGTATTACACCTAGAGAACCCCAAAGATTCCACCAAAAAAACTACTGGAAGGAATAAACTCAGTAAAGTAGCAGAATACAAAATCAATACACATAAATCTGTATACAAAGAAGGAGTCAGAGGAAAGGGAAATAAAAGGTTCAATACCATTTACAATCAAATCCAAAAAGATAAAATACCTTGTGTTGAATCTCACAAAGGAGATTTAGAATTTTTACAATGAAAAGTATATGACATTACTTAAAAAAAAATAGAGAATACACAGAGGTGGAACATTCTTTGTTCCTGGATTGGAAGAATAGCAATTAAAATGGCCATCCTACCAAAAGCAATCTAGAGTTTCCATGCAATTCCTATCAAAGTTCCAATTTCAAGCAAATTGAACAGCCTTCCAAAAATTGGTGTGGAACACAAAAGGCTGTGGATTGCCTAAGTACTTCTAAGAAAAAAGAAAAATATGATGGTGTCATACTCCCCAACTTCAGTTTATACTACAAAGTAATAGAAGTCAAAACAGCAAGATACTGTATATAAATGGTACTTGGCTCATTGGAGGAGAACCAAAAGCCCAGAAATGAGCCCATGCATTTACAACCACCTCATATATGACAAAGAGGCCAAAACTATTCAATATAGTAAAGAAGGTCTCTTCAACAGATGATGCTGGGAAAATTGAACAGCCACATGTAGAAAAGTGAAACTGGACCACCACTTAACACCATGTACCACCAAGGTCAAATCAAAATGAATTGAAAATTTGGATATTAGACCAGAAACTCTCAAATTTATCAAAGAAAATATGAGTGAAACTTTGCATCTTCACATCAAAGTTGTATTTGGAGACTCACCTTCTGGGCATGAGAAATGTAAACAAGATTAAGTAATAGGATTACATTAAACTAAAATGCTTCTACACAACAAAAACAAACTATACAAGGATAACCAGATAACTGAGTAAATGGGAGAAGATACTTCCACATCAAACATCAGACATGATATCCAACTGATACACGAAATTGATACAGATCTACAAAAAAAGCAAAAATAACCCAATAAAAAAGACTAAAAAAAAGACATTTTTTGAAAGAAGAGATAAACATATCCCTCAGATATATCGAGAAACTCTCCACTTTACTTATTATTAGAGAAATAAAAATTAGATACCACCTCACACCTGAGAGAATGGCTTATATCAACAAAACAGGAAATGACAGGTATTAGAGAGATTGTGAGGGAAAAAAGGAATGCTGCTTTGAAACCTCTGGGGCTTGCTTGGCTTGTTTTCCTCTATCATTATCTTAATCTATACCATTTAATATTGCATCTGCCGATCTCAACCAAATGAATGCAACCAGTACCACCTAGACATGTTTCATTTCGGACTATGTCAACCTTCCAGTTCCAGAGACATTTCATAGCTCATGAGACTTCATAGTACCATTTCTGGGATGGCACACTTCCTAACAAAGTTACAGAACCTAGATACAGACCAGGGCCCAAGGTGTAGGGCACATGTGCACGTGTATTTATAAATTAGTGGAAAATATATACCTTAAAGTAAAAGTGTGCAATAGTCTGCAGTGAGTAGACTTAGACACAGTAAGTGCAGTAAGCAAGTAGAAAGTACTAAAAGAGACACCATAAAGTAAGTTTCTACTTAGACCTATACTCTCCTCACCTATTTCCTATTTTGCTTCACTTAATCACTCTCAAGTCTAACCTTGTCAGATAAAGTAAAGACTAAAAAGTTGGATAAGAGCAAGAGACTGGCACATTTAAATGATGGCCCTTTGGTCACTACTAGGTCATACCATCATTAGGGGACCTAGTCAGGGAATCCTGGGATTCCCACACAGATATGATAGGCCTAGTCCTCTAAGAGATCCCTCTCTATCATCACTAGTCATCTCCATGAGGAACAACATCATAAACCTTCTTGTGGGCCTTCTTCTGCTCCATCACTGATGCTGTGGTATATTTACATAATCATTGTTTTGCCTGAGACCCGCCCTGCCTGCAGGGTATTGGTTAATCCCACTAGTTAGAACCTTTGCAATAGCTGCTATGGAAGCTTTCTACCTTCCCAGAGTGCCTTGTTTTCTCTACCCCCTTTCATAGCCAATCCCGTTCCTGACTTGCCACTTCCATTTTTACCCTATAAAGCCTGCTGCTGTTCCTGGTTTTGCTTTCTCTTCCACACCCCAACCTGGAGAAGACCTGGAGAAGGGCTGGCGTGCATAGCGGGTGGCGGCCATTTTGCTAGCTCCACATGGCTTAAACCTGCTGTGCTCACACCTGACTCTGGGTGTCCACATCAATAAAGAATTGTATTACCACGCCACCACAAGTTCCTCGTCTCTCTCTCCAGCGAAGCTAGCCTGGCAGCCCTCAACACAGAACAACAATGGTAGGGACCTCCCCACTCTCTGAAGGGAGGAGGCTCGGTCAACATATTCTGCTACTCTAGGAAGACAGGTCCTGAAATGAGTGCAGCATTGAATGTTCCTAGCTGTGACCATGGAATTTCAGCTCAGATTGGTAGGGGTGCAGGTTACACAGACTCCTATGTTAAATACAGGCCCTAGGTCAGATCAATGGAGTTTACAGTTAACAATATTTATATTCTTTCCTCACATTTGGGAGCTACTCTCTGCCTTGAATCAGTTTTCTAGTTCTATTCTCAAGTCTGACACCATCTTTCCAGACAATACTTTTAGCCCACTTGCATGCTAGGTGTCAGGCTCAGGCAAAAGTAAAGTCATGGACCCCTTGGAATATACCTAAAATAGACTTCTTAACTTCTTCCCACACGAAGACCCTTAGTTCCATCTGCTCTATTTTTACCTTTAGGTTTCTGACTATTAAATAGTTAGTTCTGCTTTATATCTTACTGCTTTTCAGCCACCAGGTTGCAGTTGCTCCCTGATGCCAAACTGACTTCCCTAGACAAAAGACCTCACCGATGTGTCCTGGAATCTCACTTCCCCAGAGTCATATCCCATCATGGAAAGATATAAGCATGCTGAGGTTATGGAACAAAATGCCAAATCAATGTTCAGTGGAGAAGCAATTACAGAAGCCAAACCTCCCAGCTTCTGTACCCCATAAAGATCATTTGGTCTATAGTCTCAGAGGGATAAAGAATAGGGAAAAAGAATAGGGATAAAGAATAGGGAACCTGCCAATGGAGGGCATGGGATGCTAAACTCCGGTAATTGTATGGAACTGTACTCTTGTTCTACAATTTTTTTAATCATTTTTTTAATCATTATTAAATCATTAATAATAATAATAAGAAGAAGAAACTCTGCTATACTGGTGGTGGTAATGCAAACTGGTACAGTCCCTTTGGAAGACTATATGAATCCCTAACCAAATAAAAATGGTCCTTAACCAAATTACCTACTGTAATACCTACTGAATGTTCCTACTCATGATCACAGAATGTGAGCTCAGATCTAGAGGGATGCAGAGGTCATATAGGTTCCTAAGCTGAATATGGGCCCCAGATCAGATCAAATTGATGGGGTTTACAGTCAACAATATTTATACACCTTCCCCATATTTGGAAGCTACTCTTTTCCCTGATCCAGCTTTCTGGTCCTTTTTCTAGCCATGACATCATCTCCCCAGACAATAACTTGGATTCACCTGCATATCAGATGTCAAGCTCAGGGGAAAAAAAAAACAAACTAGTATAGCCATAGGCCCTTTGGAATATAACTAAAATATGTCTACTAGCTATCTACAAAATGGAGGGCCCCCTGTTTTTCATCTGCACTATTCCAGCCTTTAGGTTCATGATTAGTCAACAATATGTTTGGCTTTGTATGTTAACTCTCTTTTCAGTCACCAGGTTCCAGATGCTAGCATGATGCCAACCAAGACTTCCCTGGACAGACAACCCCACTAATGTGTCCTGGAGCTCCGATTCCCCAGAACCCCACCCCACTAGGGAAAGAGAGAGGCAGGCTGAGAGTATGGATCAATGTGTCAACGCCCATGTTCAGTGGAGAAGCAATTATAGAAGCCAGACCTTCCACCTTCTGCATCCCACAATGACCTTGGGTCCATACTCCCAGAGGGCTGAAGAATAGGAAAGCTATCAAGGGAAGGGGTGGTATATGGAGTTCTGGTGGTGGAAAGTGTGTGGAGTTGTACCCCACTTATCCTATGGCTTTGTCAATGTTTCCCTTTTTATAAATAAATAAAAATAAAGGAACTAAAGATAATTTTTATAAGCTAAAAATAATAATAACCTTGGTCTGATTTTGCCATCACAACAATAAAAACTACAACTTACATGGGGAAACATAGAAATGATCTTGAAGACTAGATACACTATAAACAATCTAGGCAATAAGGATAGAGACACTCACAAGGACATTATGATTTGCTTCCTTTGAGTCTTTTGATTCTTTGTCTCAGTATCACTGTTGCTAATATGCCCTACTATGCTCCTAGTCTTTTTTATCAAATATGTTGATGCTTTACAGTGCAGCCATTGATATATGAGTACTATTTCATTATGCAAGCATCCTTTTACTCTTAACACTTCAGTGCATGCAATATCTGCTTCTGAGATCAAAGCAGGCGCTGCCTTTGTCAGAGCTATTTTGTTGTTATTATAGTCAGGCTGATCTGTAATGGTTGCTGGGTTTGCCCATTCCCAGCTCCAGTCACCCAGTTTTCAGCTAGGACCGATGGCACTGTGTTCAAACAAATAACAGGCTCATTTTGTGAGATCCCAGCCCAGTCCCTGCTGTTCCAACCCACCAAATTACAGCTAGGTTCCCTGCTGCCTGGTTCAGACTGCACCTTGTACAGTTTGCCTGATCCCAACCAGGTACCCAGCCTCTGTAGCCATTACCAGGTTCTAGTAAAAGACTTTCTTTCTCACTCAACTTTGCTGAGAATCAAATATAATTGATAGACAACATAATTCACTACAATGTTGTACCAAAAAATAACTCTAGGAAAACTCTAAATCCAGTAGAACTATATATTCTCCCTGATGAAGACCTCTTAGCTTTGGTCCTAGGGATGTTCACTGAGTTGAGAAGAAACATGTGGAGGGCCACAATAAACTCAGAGAAATAATATGACTTATTGGTAAATTCATAACAATGATTAGAGGAAAGAAGAGTAAAGTGATGAAGTCTAAAAAAATGCAGCAGATGGAACTGTACCCCTTTTAGCTCACAATCTTGTAAATCATTATTAAATTACTAATAAACACAGAAAACAAAACAAACAAATAAAATAGCAGAGCCCACCTATAAGACACCAAAGAACAAAGCAGAGTACAAAACATTCAGCTAAAAGAAGCTACCCAAAAAGGACACTCAAAGGCAGGGGGTAGATAGCATAATGGTTATGCAAAAAGACTCTCATACCTGAGGCTCCAAGATCTCAGGTTCAATCTCCAGCAGTACCATAAGCAAAGCTGAGTAGTGCTCTGGTAAAAAAAAAAAATAAAAAAATAAAAAAATAAAAAAAAAAAAAAACAACCCTCTCAAAAGAAAAACACATAAAAACAGATGGATATAATAACTGTGGGATAGCATAAAGTAGAAGTACATACAAGTTATAGGAATAAAAGGAAAGAAGAGAGAGAAAGGGAACAAATCCTAGATGAGAATCTCTTCAAATTAAAGGAGGGGCCCCTACATTCAAAGGGCTTGAAAGCTCCTATGAAAAATGAATTTAAACCCAATATTACCAAGGCACTTAATAGTTAAAATGACAAAAATCAAAGACAAAGAGATTACTGTGACCGCTGCTAGAGAGAAGCAAGCACTTATAAAGGAAATTCCATAAGACTGTCAGCTGATTTCTCTTCAGAAATTCTAAAAACTAGAAAAGACTGGCAAAATATATTGCAAGTTCTGAATGAAAGAGGCCTGCACCCAAGAGCATTTTATCCCACTAAGCTATCAATCAGGAAGAAGTTAAGTGCTTTTTTAGATAAGCAAAAGCTGAAATAATTCATCACAAAACCTGATCTACAAGAGATAACAAAGGGACTTAAAAAAGAATCATGTCTTTTTCATTTAGTGCCATAATCTCTGAAGTCTAAAAAGCATACAAAAAAGAAAAAAAAAAAACTTCATATATACAACTCAAGTAGCTGGTGAACCTATCAAAGCGTAAATGACTAACCTGGTGTTATTACTTCACCATTTCCATTGACCACAGGCCTCTCTTCCTCTTCCTCTTCAGGAGGCTCTATACTTGCTTTCTCCATGTTGCTCACTGATTTATTCCTCTTCCTTTTTCCTTCAGCACTTGGAGTGGCTCCTGGAAGTATCTGATCTGTTACATTTAATAACAGTGGTGCTGGTTCTGCAGGAGGCTTTGGAGTTCCGTAGTAATTGTCTGAAAATAATAGCAAAACATTATGACGTTAAAATGTTTCTCTTCTTATGTGCATAATCTGTGAAGAATAGACTGCATGTTGACAATATAGTTAGAACACTTCCATAAAAAAAACTCCCTTAGTCTGTGAATAATTCTGAACTTACTCATTTCTTAACCTTGAGTTTCTTGCTCTGCCAGTCAAGTGCCTAATAAAATTAAAAGCAATACATTCATTTTTTTCTGCCTTGTTTTATTCACTATGTAGATTTTTACCTTTGACTACCTATTAATATAATTCTGTAGAATTTTATCTACCTCCCTAGTTATCAATATCTATCACTTGTAACCTTTATTGAACCTTTGTTGAAATTTATATATTATATATTATTGTCCTATGATGAAAGCAGTTTCAAAATTATTCAAGAAAACAATTTAAATCTTAATAATAAGGTTTGATTTTAACTTTATAACTTTTGAACAAAGATAAAATAACTTCTTCCTTGACAAATTTTACATTATTTGGGAAAGACAAAGCCCATGGCTTTCTTCTACAGTTCTTAGGTGATATTAGTTATTGCCCTTGATGTTGTACATCCTGCCTTAAGCTGTATATTCATGTCATTTTAATAATTCCCATGACTGCTAACAGTGAGCCTGCTGCTCTAATCACACCTTAGGCTACAATAGCTCTTCTCACAGCTCTTTAATCCGAGCTATGGGATCACTGGTTTCTCCTATCAGTCTCTAAAGCTTCCTGAAGAAAGAAACTAGTCTCTCTCCCCCCCTCCGCCTCTTCTATAGTAAGAGACTACAACATAGTAGGCACAGAACAAATGTCTACTAGGAGAACATCTTTACATAATAAAGAAAAATGACTTTAATATTTTTAACTGATGAAAAACAGTGTTATTTTTAGAAATCAATGTTACACTTGTAGCTCCAACTTCAAACCCATGTTGGCATTTTCAGTTAATGGAATAATTTATATATACTTGTTTGCTCAATCATTCATTAAAATATTTATTTAATACTGACTTATCCAAGTACTTCAGTATATTGCTAAGAAAAAGTGATGAATTTAATACACTTTCTGTCTTCCAGATGTTAACAGTCTAGTGTGGAAGACAAGTACATTTGACAACAAAAAGATAAGTGTTATAGCAAGAAATAAGATTAAGCACCGTTATCAAGGAGACAGCGGAAAAAGCACACTTCAGAGGTTACTGAAGGCAACTGGGAGAGTAGTTTGCTGAAAAGAAATGGCTTTTAATTTGAAGACAAAGCATCTAGACTTGACTTTATTATATAATTACATTTGGGGCCACGTGGTGGTGCACTTGGTTAAGCGCACACATTACAGTGTGCAAGGACCTGGGTTCAAGTACTTGCTCGCCACCTGCATGAGGAAAGTTTCATGGTGAAGCAAGGCTGCAGGTGTCTCTCTGTCTCTCCTTCTCTACCTCCCCTCCCCCTCTCAATTTTTGTCTCTAATTAAATAAGATTACATTATAAGCAAGTCTGTGAACCTCAGTAAGCCTCAATATTTTTATTTGAAAGTTCTAATGATTTTATTAATCATGATTTAACACTAGTCTGCAAAATTGTAATATTTAGAGGTATAATTTGACACTCATATATCTATGTGTACAATTCACCACCACCAAAGTTTCTGTGCCTGCTACCCCATCTTAGTTTTCACCACTGTAGTTTTCACAAATCCTAAGGTATGGGTTGGTTATTATTTTTTCAAGTTCATTTTTAATTTAGTTGAGTATATTCCACATATGAATACAACCACATGGTAGTTGTTTTTCAATTATGTTCAATTTTTTCATCTATAAATTGGAAATGGCATTTATAATCACTTGTGTTCTGAATTTCAAACCATCAAAACACTCTCTAGTTGGGTTAAACATGACAGGGATATACTGAAACAACAGTTGAGGCAAGAGAACAAAGAACCTTGGGAAAAAATGGACAAACTGACCACCAATTTGAGGACTTCTTACTGGCAGATTACTTTATATTCTTTACATTGTATTGTCAGATCCTTACATTAATTCAAAATTTACTGCTGATTTATGTTCACTTACATAAATCACTCAACATTTTCATTAAAAACATAGTTCTAGACCTAGTTTAACAGTTGACAGGAGTTTAACTGAAACACTCAACGAAGTGCTGACCATCCACTTTGAAAGTCCTAGCTAGATCCACCTGCAAGGGTCAGCTACTGACTTCCTGGGAGAAAGCCTTCAACAATCTCAGCAGCTCTGATTCACTTGCTTTTAGGAAAACTTTCAGGCAGTCATCTCCTTGTCTGAGTCAGTCACATGAGAGTCCTTGAGCTATCAAGTTAGCAGAAGAGAGTCTCTGCTTTCCTGTATATTCAAGAGAAGAAGGCAGAGTTCTTCTGTTCATTTTCATATCGAGGTTGTCCTAAAGCAAGAAGGACCCTTCTCACAGAGTTATTATGCAGATGAAGTCAGAATAAAAAAAAGAAAAGCTTCCCAAACTGTAAAGTTGCAGTTTTTCTTTTTATTTGTTTTCTTTATTGGGGGTATTAATGGTTTACAATCAACAGTAAAATACAGTAGTTAGTACATAAATAACACTTCACAGTTTTCCACATAACACTCTACCCTCCCCCACCCAACACCACCTAGCTCATACTTCAGGACCTGAGCTAACCTCACCCCAGAGTCCTTTACTTTGGTGCAATACACCAACTGCAGTGTAAGTTCTGCTTTGTGTTTTCCCTTCTGTTTGGAGGCTTGTCTCACATAAGATGATTCCTTCAAGCTCCATCCAAGAGGAGGTGAAAAAAGTAAATTCACCATTTTTAATACCTGAATAGTATTCCATTGTGCATATATACCAAAACTTTCTCAGCCACTTATTTGTTGTTGGACACCTAGGTTACTCATAGGTTTTGGCTATGACCATAGGTATTCACAGATCTTTTGGGATGAGTGTGTTTTGTTCCTTAGGATATATCTTTAGGAGAGGAACTGCAGGGTCATAGGGAGGGTCCACTTCTAGACTTCTGAGAGTTCTCCAGACTGCTCTCTGCAGGGGTTTTAATAATTTTTATTTCCACCAGTAGTCCAGGAGGTTTTCTTTGCTCCCACAACCTCTCTAGCCTTTGTTGTTGCTATCCTTTCTATGACATTCTTACAGGAGTGAAGTGGTATCTCGCTTATTTAGTTCCAATTCTCTGATAAAGAATTGGAGCAATTTTTATATTTTTGTTAGCCTTTTGACTCTCTTCTTTAGTGAATATTCTATTCCTATCCTCTCCTATATTTGATGGTTTCTTTCTTTCTTTTCTTTTCTCTCTCTCTCTCTCTTTTTTTTTTTTTTGGTGAGCTCTTTGTATATTTTGGTTTTCAGTCCTTTATCTGATGTATGGCATGCAAAGATCTTCTCCTATTCTGTATGGGGTCTCTTTGTTTGATTGGTGGTTTCTTCTGCTGTGCAGAAGTTTCTCAATTTGATATAGTCCTATTGTTTTATTTTTCTTATAGTCTTCCTTGCAATTGGATATGTATCATTGAATATATCTATACAATTTAGATGGGAACTAGTTCTGCCAATATTTTCCTCTAAGTATTTGATAGTTTCTGGTCTAAACTCCAAGTCCTTGATCCATTTGGAAATGACTTTTGTATCTGGTGAAATGCTGCATGTTTCAACCCAATTTTTCCAAGACCATTTGTTGTTTTCCAAGACTACTACCATTTAGTAGTCTGGGTACTTTTGTTGAAGGTTAGTTGTCCTGTTTCAGTGGTTTTAATGGAAATACAAACCTCATGCAGTGCTGGGCGGTAGTGCACCAGGTTAAGTACAAGTAGTAGGAAGTGCAAAGACCTGCATAAGGATGCTGGTTCCAGTGTCTGGTTCCCCACCAGCAGGGGGGTCGCTTTATAAGCTGTGAAGTAGCTAGCTCAGCAGGTTTCTATCTTTCTCCCCCCCCATCTTCCTCTCGTCTCTCAATTTCTCTCTCTCCTATCCAACAATAACAAAAACATAATAATAACAAGAATAAAATTAGAAAAAGGTGGCCTCCAGGAACAGTGGTATAGGCACTGAGCCCCAGCCTGAAGGCAAAATAAAATAAAATAAAATAATTAGATAAATCTCATGCTGTCCTAAAGTGATCAAATATTCCCAAAGGCTAGCAGTAACATTATTGTTGTTTCTTATTTTCACAAATATTCATAGTTGTAAGAGTATAAGAAAAGACATTATCATGTAAATTGGTTCCTAGACACGGAGAACTTTTAGACAGGTGTCTGCAAAATAGACGATACATGTTTTGCTAAAGGTCACTTTCTGCTTTGATTTAGAACAATTCAAATGAATCAGACCTTTAAATGTGCAACCAAACTCTGAGCAAAAAAAAACTCCTAGGTGCTTCCTAGAAGCCTGCGAAAGATTGGTATTTCAGAACATATACGTCTAGTATAATTCTCAGTATGTTGCTATGCTATCAATAGAATCTCAATGATTCCAATATAGAAACAATGTACAAGTGATGAGTAGTCCTATATTATTCCAAAATGCTATAATTTTAATTAGTGTTTTGCAAACCTTAATGTCGTAAAGTACATATAGCATATAGTACTGAGATGATGGACCACACTTCAGTGGCTTCAATATTTTTAAAATAAATTCTGCTTAAAGTATAGAAACTTTCACTAGTTAGAACTAAATGAATAGACTCAAATAAAACAACCGATAGTATTAAATATATTTGCTCAGTAATTATATCTACTAGCATGTGATATGATTATCATATATATACTAACACTTGTTTTATACAATTTGACTTATGAAATTAATACTTCATATTATAAATTAAATGTAAAACAGTAAAATTTATTAGTTATGACATTAAAATTACCTTTCTTAGCAATAATAACAGTAACTTTAAAAGAGGCATGAAAATAGCCCATGTAGTTTCTATGCTTGAGGAATACAATCATGAAGAATAAACTGTTACTCTAAGCCCAATGCACAGAGTAAGGAAGCCCAAACCACTAAACCAACAACAGCTGAGGAGTCTGACTGGTGGTCAGGTGATTAAACCATTGAAATGACTCCTATATGTAAATGTATACAAACCTGTACAGCAAGGATAAAATGTGTCCTTTAAATAACATCAATATGCTATAAAAAAGAAAACAACAAATGTTTTAAGATATAATTTGGAAACATTGTCTGATCAAGAATGAAATGTCTCATATTGTTATATGGAAAACTGGGAAATGTATGTATTTACAAACTACTGTATTTACTGTTGAATGTACAACATTAATTCCCCAGTAAAGAAATAAAGAAAAAAAAAGAATGAAATGTCTCTAAGACCAGCAAAACAGTTCACCTAGGGAAGGTACCCAGGTGAAAACTTGGCTCCTACCACTTTAGGGGAACCTTTAGTGTGGCTCTCTCTCTCTCTTTCTCCTCTTTCTCTCTTTGAATATGTTTCTATTTATCTTCAAAATATTTAAAAAAAATAATTAGGTAGAAGTGAAATTGAGATGGAAAGGGGAGATAGGAAGAAAGATACCTGCAGCACTGCTTCACCATTCATGGAGCTTTCCCTATGCAAGTGAGCTGGGGGCCTGAACGTGGGTCCTTGTGCATGGTAATATGTACTTAAAAATGTGTGCTACGAGCCCCATCCACCCACCCCTAGTTTTTCTTTTTCTATTTGAAAATGTCAGCCCAGTGTGGTGAAACCCTGATGGAAAAAAAGGGGTGGAGGAGAGGAGGGAAGAATGAAGTACTTATGTATGGTGATAAAATTTAAAAGCACACAAAAAAACAAACAATATGGTATAACGTTTAACAACATAGATACTATTGAGCTAAGTTTAACTTTAAATTTTTTTTGGCTCTTGTTCTGGCTGCTTCTTTAAATTAATTGTGTGTGTGTGTGTGTGTGTGTGTATGTGTCTGTGTGTGTAAGAGAGACTAGAACACTATATGGCACATGTGGCACCAGAGATAATACTTGAGTCCTTAGGCATTCAAGTCCTATACTCTACTTGCTGTGACTATCTCTTTAGATCCTTAAATTGATTCACTTAAAGTGGGTCTGTAAGAAGACTACAGATATAGAAACCTCTCAGTGGGAGTCGGGCTGAGCGCAGCGGGCTAAGCGCAGGTGGCGCAAAGCACAAGGACCGGCATAAGGATACCGGTTCGAACCCCCGCTCCCCACCTGCAGGGGAGTCGCTTCACAGGCGGTGAAGCAGGTCTGCAGGTGTCTATCTTTCTCTCCTCCTCTCTGTCTTCCCCTCCCTCTCTCCATTTCTCTCTGTCCTATCCAACAACGACAACAACAATAATAACTACAACAATAAAACAACAAGGGCAACGAAAGGGAATAAATAAAATAAAATAAAATATTAAAAAAAAAGAAACCTCTCAGTGACTACTACTGTTACTACTACCACAATTTACTGAGGAAGGCACCATAAAAGTGTATTCTGCTTATAAACTTTTGTTTAAATAGTAATTAGAATGGCATATTTCCACAGTGTTAAGGTCTTGTATGGTACAGTAAATCCTAACCACAGGATTTTCAAAGTAAACCAAATTCCCAAATAACTTAGTTATAATAATAACTATCTATTGCCTTCTTAAACTTTAAGACAGCACAAAAACCTTCCTCATTCTCTATAAAGCCCATATTTCTCCCAGTCCTGGAACCTCTGGGACTTGGCTTGTTTTCCTTCATGCTTCTCTTGACCCACACCATTTGATACTGCATCTACTGATCTCAACCAGTCAATGCAACCAGTGCCACCTCAACATGTTTCACTTCAGAATGTGTCCACAGACACCAGGCCTGGGATGTCAATCTTTTAGCTCTATTACTCTGGTGAGACCTTTCCTAGCTCATTGGACTCCTTAATTCTATTTTGGGTGGCGCACTTCCTAACAAAGTTATAGAATCTAGATATAAACCAGGGTCCAATGGATACGGCACATGTGCACATGTATCCTTAAATTAGGGGAAAATATATACCTCAAAGTAAAAGTGCAAAAAAGTTTATAGTGATTCAATAAGTACAACAAACAAGTAGAAAGACATTTTAAAAAGACACCATAAATACTTAATCAAAGAGTTTCTACTTAGGCCTAGATACCCTTCTCACCTGTTTCCTATTTCACTTCCCTTAATCACTCTAAGTCTAACCTTGTTAGTTAAAGTAAGGACTACAAAAGCTAGACAAGGGCAAGAGATTGGCACACTTAAATGATGGGCTTTTTGGTAACTACCAGACCACCTCATCATCTGCGACCCTAGTCAGGGAATCCTGGGATTCCCATACCGTTATGATGGGCCTAGACCTCTAACAGATCCATCTCTCCACCATCCACTGGTCATATGCATTAGGAAAAACATCATAAACCTTTTGTGGGCCTCTAAGGACCTTGTCCATAATGTAGAACAATGGTAAGGATTGCCCTGCTCTCTGAAGGTAGGCTGGGCCAACATATTCTGCCACTCTAGGAAGACTGGTTGTGAAATGAGTGCAGCCTAGAATATTCCTAGCTGTGGCCATGGACTGCAAGTTCAGACTGACAGGAACACAGAGGTTACACAGGCTTCTGTGCTAAATAGGAATAGACATGGACCTTAGGTCAGATCAATGGGGTTTACAGTTAAGGACATTTATATTCTTTTCCCATATTTAGGAGCTACTCTCTACCTTGATTCAGCTTTCTAGTCCTATCCTCAACTTTGACACCATCTTCCCAGACAATATTTTTAGTCCAGCTGTATGTTAGGTGTTGGGCTCAGGTAAAAATTAGTAAAGTCATGGGTCCCTTAGAATATACCTAAATAGGACTTCCTAGGTTTTTCAAAAATGAAGACCCCAATCTTATCTGTTATATTCTTAGCTCTAGGTATATAATTATTAAAAAATGTGTTCTGATTTATATCTTACTGTTTTTCAGCCACCCAGTAGCAGTTGTTACCATCACATCAACCTGACTTCCCTCGGGAGACAACCTCACTACCTGGAACCCCACCTCTCTGGAACCCTGCCCCACTGAGGAAAGACAGAAACAGCCTGGGGGTATGAATCAACCTGCCAATGCCCATGTCCAGCAGAGAAGCAATTACAGAGCCAAACTTTCGACCTTCTGCACCCCATAAAGATCTTTGGTCCATACTCCCAGAGGGATAAAGAATAGGGAAATGGGGGTCTGGCGGTAGCGCAGCAGGTTAAGTGCCTGTGGCATGAAGCAGGGGAGTCGCTTCACAGGAGGTGAAGCAGGTCTGCAGGTGTTTCTCTTTCTCTTGCCCTCTCTGTCTTCCCCTCCTCTCTCCATTTCTCTCTGTCCTATCCGACAATGACGACATCAATAACAACAACAATAATAACTACAGCAACAATAAAACAAGGGCAACAAAAGGGAAAATAAATTAAAAATTAAAAAAAGAATAGGGAACTTTCCAATGGATGGGATGGAATACTGAACTCTGGTGATGAGAATTATATGGGATTATACCCCTCTTTCCTACAATCTTGTCAGTCATTATTAAATGAATTAAAAAATACCAAAAATAGTTAATTATAATTAAGAGATAGAAACTGTTACTGCATGAGATTCGATGCTCAGTTTAAGTTGGTCACCTTTCACAAAAAAAAAAAAAAAGCACAAAATCATTCTGCCTCTATAGTAAACAGAAAAAGAGAAGCTCTAGCTATTTCCAACATCATATAGGAAGCAAATAGAAAACCTATGTGAGCTAAGAACCACCTCTCTTTTCACAATACTATTTGTCTCTCAAGAAAAAACTAAACAAATGATATAATCTGCAAGCTGCCTAGAGCTCATACTGGAGTACCTCATTCAATCCATAAGCAATGAAATCATAACTTTAACTGCAAAGGGGAATGTAACGATTGTTACTATATTAGTGATTCATTCCTTCCCTCTTCCAGTGTGTGTTGCTGTCTGGGAAGTAGCTCAGCCAATCAAGCTCAGCAGTTGCATAATCTACTTCCCTGTTCCATCTCTGGCAGTATATGTAGCAATGTGGTGCTCTTATCTTTTTTTTTTTTTATGTGAAGTTCTATCACTTATTAAATAAATAAACTAGTTCTACAATTATCTTAAACAACTCTGTGCCCTGGTTTTAAAGTGGGGATATAAGGCTTTTCTAGCCTAGTTTTCTTCACTGGTTATAATTGTATTTAGAAAGAATGACTTATTCATTAACAACTTGATGTAGGTTTAATGTAAAATTGCACTAGCTTGATGGATATGATGACACAATGGAAGCACTATACAAATTGCTCAATTACTTCTATTATAATTTGACTATCCTACAACCTCTTCATGAAAGTATTAACCATGGTTTTAAAGTGTTTTAGATATGTCTCAATACTCATAGCTGCACTGTTCATAATATTCAAGGCATATAAGCAGCTTGACAAAAGAATGGATGAAGATATCATGGGATATATTCAGTGGAATACTACTCGGCTATTAAAATGATGGCATTGTGCCATTTGAGTAAAACTGATGGAACTGGAAGTGATTATGCTAAGTGAAGAGGTGAAATATAGTACTCACATTTGGAGTACAGATAACTAAAACAAATGAACTCACAAAAATAATTATAGTCAAATGGACTCTTAAACTTGTTGAAAACCGTGTCAGAGGATGAGGAGGTAAGTGAGGGAAGAAGTGAAGGCTTCCATTCACTGTAATATCACAGGGACTTTGGCTGTGAATATGTGAGTTGTATATGCACATGTATGAAACTATACTTCTAAAATTTCACAATCTTGAAAATAAATATATAATTTTTACTATCAGGATTATTGCGGTGGCTGACAACCAATTCTATTCCTATTTCTTTTTGTTAGAAAGTAAGAAACAGAAAGGAGGTACAGATCCCCTGTAGGACTACTCCACTGCTTGGTAAACCCCCAGCCCCCATAAGTGGGCATTTGAGGCTTTAACATGATTCCTCACATAACTAATGAATGTATTCGGCTGGAGAGACACTGCCCAACTCCAACATAAAAATTCAAACAATTTAAAAATAATGCTCCCCTCCTTCTCTGTCCTTTTTTCCTCACATTGATTTTAATGGCAAAGACAAGAAATAAACTATTTCACTGAAGTATAAATTGCTTCTTTTTTTTTTATATTTCATTAAAGGGCACCAGATACAAAAAATAGTATTTTTAAAAAGCACTAGATTCTTTCTTCCTTTAAGTTCTGGTATTTTGACAAGAAGAAAAGATATTGAAAATTATTTTAGGCTTAAGGATATGTAAAAAATGCTAGTAGCAAACTGAAGTACCTTGAAGACATTTCCTGAGTCCCAAACATTTTACCCTTTAAGTAAGATTGATTATATCATTTGAGACAAAATGGATGCAAGTGATGGTGGTTACAATAAGTGAAGAGGAAGAGGTGAAGGATAGCTAGTGGATGACTTCATTCATGTGTGGAATACCCAGAACTAAAGCAAATGAACTTGCAAACAAATATGATTACCTAATTCTCTCAGGAACTATAAGAACTATAGTGACTATGGGGAGGAGAGAGAGGTACAGGACTATGATGGAGGGAGAGCTGATTTACACCACTTATGAGTATGAATAAATTATATACACCTAGGATCTTATAATTTAGTAAAATACTATTAAATTCACTAAAATGTAAAACTCAGAAATGTTTTTTTTATTTAAAACCACTTAAAAATAAAATTAGTTTACATGATAAGAAATGCATTTATTTATTTATTTATTTCCTCTTTTAAAATGGGAGACTAAGATGCTGACTCTGATGTTTCAGTGCTTTGTGTGAATGGCAATAACAGTATGCCTTATATAAAGTAACCACCATAGGTCATTTCATATGATAGCCAAGTAGAGATGGGTTTCAGGAAGCAAATATTCTTTCCTCTATGTAGATGATTTATTTATTTATTTTTACAAAATGTTAGACAAATCCCAAAGCATCTTGTGTTAACCAAGGTGAGGGGTAAATATAGCTTATTTGAAAAATCTAGAGCATGATAATTATCCACTATCATTCTGAGAGTTTTTTAATTATGTTCTTTTTCTATTACTACTGTTGCTGTTTACTCAATATATCAGACCTCAAATAATTCTATGTAACACAGAAATTCCTTTCTTTTTTTTTTAATTGGGGGTAGAGGGTGTTTTGCAGACACCTATCATGGTGAGAGTAAACCTTTAGGATTTACTCACACATTAAGGTCTTGACACCAGTTCCTTCCCAGCATCCTCAGTGATTTTGTTCCCATTTTGGAAACCATAAATGATAAATGTTGGACAGTGGCTTAGAAAAAAAGAGGTAATTTCATATACAGTACTCTGGGGCATGCATAAAACCCAATCCATTGCTGGAATCCCAAGAAAGAAAAAATACACTCTTGTATTGGCAACGATATGTGACAAAATTTGAATTGTAGAGAACCTCTTTTTTTTCTTAACTTTCATACATGTGGAAAATAGTTTCATATTTGGTCTCCTTATTAGTACCTGTGAACGTTGACTCTGACATGAAACAGAAGATATTTGGGGTTTTATTTATTTATTTAATATTTATTTATTTATTCCCTTTTGTTACCCTTGTTTTATTGTTGTTGTTATTGATGTCATCATTGTTGGATAGGGCAGAGAGAAATGGAGAGAGGAGGGGGAAGACAGAGAGGGGGAGAGAAAGAGAGACACCTGCAGACTTTCTTCACCGCCTGTGAAGTAACTCCTCTGCAGGTGGGGAGCCAGGGGCTCAAACTGGGATTCTTATGCTGGTCCTTGTGCTTTGCACCATGTGCACTTAACCCACTGCACAACTTCCTGACTTCCAGATATTTGGGGTTTTAATAAACTAGTTGTTATGTAGTCTGTCAGATCACATATAAATAATATTTGTGTATACATCAGAGATTTAAATTTGTACTAACACATACAAATTAATCACTATAGAGAATTCTAAAAGGCATATTTAACATATTGCAAGGAATAGTCTTTATAAAGGAAAAATAGTGATTTGAAATTAGTACCAAAATTCATAACTTAATTATGGCATATTTCAGAGCTAGTAAATTATTAATTCTGTGAAAACAAAATGAAATATAGAAAACAATCTATTTTACTAAAGTTGAAATTCCTGTAGAAAGCCTTGAAATTTTACTTTTTTTTAATTTTGCTCTTGTTAATCAATTTTTGAAATATATATATATTCATTATTTATGCACTAGCTTTTCATTGGAAATTTGTACCTGCTCAATTTCCTCGTTCCCACAAGAATCTTTATTTATTTCGTTAGAGAGTAGGATGTAGAGAGAGAGAAAAACAGAGAGGAAAGATATACCTCTGGTGACACTTCCTCTTTTTTTTTTATGAAATAAAGTCAAGGTTATACAGAATGTTGTGATACAGATAACACCACAAGCTCACTGGAAATGATATACTTATTATTCAAAATACTGTTGGAGAAACTGGCTAGCTATTTGAGACAAACTAATGAAGAACTTCTATCTCATAACATATAAAAATAAATTACAAAATGATTCAGTATCCATGTAAATTTAAAGTAAAAATAAAACTTTCAAATTCACGTGCTTCCATTATTTATAAGCACATATGGGCAAAACAATCCAGTGACACTTCCTCTTTTGAATGATGCTCTATCTCTCCTTCCCTCTCAAGTTCTCTCTATCTCTATCCAAAATAAAAAGAAGACTTGACTAAGATCAACAAAACAAAGAATAGAAGGACAATGTCAGGAGAATAGCAATATGTGTGTCCTGCTTCTAATTCCCTTTGTGTCTTGCTAAGTAACTAGGTTAGCACTCTGATAAGCTAATTTAAATGAAGATGGCAATTCTTCTTCGAGCGTTTGCCCTTCTTCCGTAGCCAGTCAACAGCGTCAGGTTGAGCCTGATGTAAAGTTTCGAGACCTCCTTTGAATCTGGAGAGGTGGCAGTCGTTGACTATGTGGGTCATAGTCTGTCTGTAGCCGCAGGGGCAGTTCGGGTCATCTCTGGCTCCCCAGCGATGGAACATAGCGGCGCACCGGCCATGGCCTGTTCGATAGCGATTGAGGAGGGCCCAGTCATAACGTGCTAGGTCAAAGCCGGGTTGACGCTTGCAGGGGTCTGTGATGAGGTGTTTGTTCTTTACCTCAGCTGACTGCCAGCTCTGTTTCCAAGAGACTGGAACAGAGAAGTTCAGTGTAGGCATAGGGGACCAGATTGGGTGACGAGACGTCAAGCGTTGGACAGGGTGGGCGAAGATATCCGCCTATATTGGCAGGTCCGGTCGAGCGTAGACGTGGGAAATGAACTTAGATGATGCCGCATCCTGACGAATATCTGGCGGGGCAATGTTGCTAAGAACTGGCAGCCATGGAACCGGGGTGGAATGGATGGTTCCAGAAATTATCCTCATGGAGGAATATAATTTGGAATCGACCAAGTGAACATGGGGGCTACGGAACCATACTGGGGCACAGTATTCTGTAGTGGAATAGCATAATGCCAGAGAGGATGATCATAGTCTGGAAGCACTTGCGCCCCATGAGGAGCTGGCCAGTCTTGCAATGATGTTATTCCTCGCACCCACCTTTGCTGCAGCAAATGGGCTAATTCAGTGAAGCTCAGTGAATTCTACTGAAAGTCATCTTGATTAAATGTACTTCTGCAACAATTGTAAAGAAAACAATTCTTCAAGGACAATATTATTTTCCTCATACAACATTTATGGCTTGTCATATAACTTTCTTCTCCCACTGGTACGGTACTGACTTTCTTTTGTAACTATCAGTTACGCTATCCAGGATAACTCTGATTACTTTTAATTTGGTTGTTGGTTAAAGAAATTTGCCAAATATATAACTGCCAGTTGCTAAGAAAAGAAATAAAAACTATGAAATTTTACTTCTGCTTGGAGAATTTGTCTATTACATTTTCCAAGGCTGGCATAGTGAAAAGAGTTCTGTACACAGAGGATCTGGGTTTTAACTAATTTCCTAAAATACTGGATTAGACATTAAATTCCTTTGAACCTCAGCTTCCTCATTTATAAAATGACATAACTGAATCATAATTTTTGAAATATTCCCTTTTAAAAGTCTATAGTATTTTTTTTTTTGGCACCAGAGTTATCACTAGGATTCAATGCCTACACAACAAATACACTGTTCTCAGAAATGATTTCTTTCCATTGACAGAGTGCCAGAGAGAGAAAGAGGTAGAGAGAGAGTGGGAGACAGAGGAGAGAGACAGACAAACACACACACACACACACACACACACACACACACAGAGACACAGAGAGAGAGAGAGAGAGATATTTGTATCACTATCCCATTACTCATGAAGCTTCCCTTCTGCAGGTAGGGACTGGGTCCTTGAACATGGTCCAGGTACATTGTAACATGTATACTCTGCCAGATCCACTACCACCTGGCCACTATCATACATATTTTTAAAGGCTGTAATACAACAGGGTATATATTTCCTTGTTTCATTAAAAAGTTGTGAATTGAAAGTGTATGATGAGTGACAATAAAGTGTTAATAGCAGTTCAATTACATGAGAGCCTGGACTCATGCTTTCTTGAAATAAATGTGGAAAACTATTGACTCTCAGTTGAAATTCCTTTGAATATTCTCATTTGGCTGTAGACTGTTTCTGTTTTTCTTTCAAGCCTTTCATTTGCATTCATGCCTGTTGCCGAGTTAGATGATTCTAAGCTGTATCCCCTACAACAAATGAACTATGATTACTCTGTGGGAGGCCTTATATGCAGCATTTCAACTTTATATTTTTGTCTATGTGACACTGAAGTTTTTATGATTTTTTTGTAGAGTCAACATTTTCATTGTGCTCATCTTATGATATTTGAGGCACTTATAAACATAAATCCTACATGTTAAAGAATGGTTAGAGTTAGCAGCAATTTAGATGTAACTGGAAAGAATTCATAACCCTGAATAACAATGAACAAACCAAAAGGTTAAAGAAAATGAAATGCCTTTTTGTTATATAACCATAAGGCATTGTCTATAGAAAGTTAGCATATCTTGAACAGTATTTTCTCTGAATCAACATTTTTAAAACTTTTGAAAATCAAACTTAGGAGAACAAAAAAAGCCTATCAGAACTACTCACTTTTAAATTCCAAACTCTAAAAATCAAGCATTAATTCATGATTGAGCTATCTCTTCCCCACTCCTCAAATTTTTACATTTTCCTTTTATACCATCATCACTCTGCAATAAATTTTAAAACTATCAGAAGTAAAGAATCTGTGTTGGCTAATTACTACATTATTGAAGAAATAAAGAAGGAAAGTAAGTAAAGGTAAGTAAAGATTATAAAAGAAGAGGGTAGAATGCTAGAAGAAAAGAGAATGAGAAAGAGTTGAAAGAAAGGTAGGAAGCTGAGAAGTACAAAGATAATGAGGAAAAGAACTGTTGTGTGACTTTTGGCACAGTTATTTCGGCATGATTACTGAGGTAACCGTCTAGTTCAGAGTGGTGTATATGTGGTCACCTGCCAACCCCTTATGTGTAAGGAAGTAGTGAAATTTCATCGCCCAATATGATAACCAACTGCTATATCAGGATGCTAAAGACTTGAAATATGTCTGCTTTGAATTGAGATGTGCTCTATGATCCTGGGTCCACGCTCACAGAGAGATAAAGAATAGGAAGCGTTCTAGTGGAGGGGGTGGGATATGGAAGTCCGGTGGTAGGAAATGTGTGGAATTTTACCCCCTGCCTTATCCGATGGTTTTGTTGATATTTTCTATTCTTACTTTATAAATAAATTTAATTTTTTTTAAATTAATACTACACTTTAGACAATAAAAATGAGAAAAAATTTTCAGAATTATTTTATTTAATTTTTTAATTTTTTAAAATTTAATTTAATTTAATTTATTTATTTTATTAATTTTATTTTTAATTAATTAATTTATTTATTATTAGGTGTGTACTCCTATGTTCATAGCAGCACAATTCATAATAGCTAAAACCTGGAAGCAACCCAGGTGCCCAACAACAGATGAGTGGCTGAGAAAGCTGTGGTATATATACACAATGGAATACTATGCAGCTATCAAGAACAATGAACCCACCTTCTCTGACCCATCTTGGACAGAGCTAGAAGTAATTATGTTAAGTGAACTAAGTCAGAAAGATAAAGATGAGTATGGGATGATCCCACTCATCAACAGAAGCTGACTTAGAAGATCTGAAAGGGAAACTAAAAGCAGGACCTGATCAAATTGTAAGTAGGGCACCAAAGTAAAAACCCAGTGGTGAGGGGTAGACATGTAGCTTCCTGGGCCAGTGGGGGGTGGGAGTGGGCGGGAGGGATGGGTCACAGTCCTTTGGTGGTGGGAATGGTGTTTATGTACACTCCTAGCAAAATGTAGACATATAAATCAGTAGTTAATTAATATGAGAGGGGGAAATCAATTGTATGTCTCAAAGTTTCTCAAAAGACAAACTGAATCTTTTTAATATATAGGCTGTGTATTTGATATGCAGACTCTCTCAAAAAGTAGACCAAGTAGATTAGAAGCATCCAATAGCACAGCTATATACAAGATACTGGGTACTGTACAGCAAACCATAACAAAGGGACTTTTCAAAGTTAACCCAATTAACAAATAATGTGATGATAATATTAACTATCGATTGTCTTTTTGAACCCTAAGACAGCAGGAACCTCACATCTTCACTATAGAGCCCCTACTTCCCCCAGTCCTCGAACCCTTGGATAGGGCCCACTTTCCCGTATGCATCTCCCAATCCAAACCAAATAATATTGCATCCGCCGATCACAACCTAATCAAAGCAATGATTGCCACCTCAACATGCTTCACCTCAGACTGTATCCAGAGACTTCACGTGTGGAATGACAACTCTTCAGCTTCATTACTCGGGTGAGACCTTTCCTTTTATAGTACACTCTAATTTCATCTCAGGTAGTTCACTTTCTAACAAAGTCCCATAACCTAGATATACACCAGTTTCTGTGAGAGAGAGCTTATGTGCACACGTATCCATAAACTACTGCAAAATATATACCTGAAAGCAGAAGTACACTAGAGTTTGCAGTGAGTACCTCCCTAACACTTCCTCTCCACTATTCCAAGCTTGGGATCCATGATTGCTCAACAAATTGTTTGGCTTCATATGTTAACTCTCTTTTCAATCACCAGGTTCCAGATGCCACCAGGATGCTGGCTAGGCTTCCCTGGATTGAAGACCCCACCAATGTGTCCTGGAGCTCAGCTTCCCCAGAGACACACCTTA
This sequence comes from Erinaceus europaeus, assembly GCF_950295315.1. NCBI lineage: Eukaryota > Metazoa > Chordata > Mammalia > Eulipotyphla > Erinaceidae > Erinaceus > Erinaceus europaeus. The sequence goes on along the minus strand of NC_080169.1, from coordinate 69,378,373 downwards.
CTAGGGAAAGAGAGAGGCAGACTGGGGGTATGGACCAACCAGTCAACGCCCATGTTCAGCGGGGAAGCAATTACAGAAGCCAGACCTTCTACCTTCTGCAACCCTCAAAGACCCTGGGTCCATGCTCCCAGAGGGCTAGAGAATGGGAAAGCTACCATGGGAGGGGGTGGGTTATGGGGATTGGGTGGTGGGAATTGTGTGGAGTTGTACCCCTCCTACCTTATGTTTTTGTTCACTAATCCTTTCTTAAATAAAAAATTAAAAAAAATTAATACTACACTTTAAAGACAATAAAAATGAGAAAAAAATTTTCAGAATTATTTTATTTTATTTTTTAATGTTTTTTTAATTTTATTTTATTTATTTATTCCCTTTTGTTGCCCTTGTTGTTTTATTGTTGTAGTTATTATTGTTGTTGTCGTTGTTGGATAGGACAGAGAGAAATGGAGAGAGGAGGGGAAGACATAGAGGAGGAGAGAAAGATAGACACCTGCAGACCTGCTTCACCGCCTGTGAAGCGACTCCCCTGCAGGTGGGGAGCCGGGGTTCGAACCGGGATCCTTATGCCAGTCCTTGTGCTTTGCGCCACCTGCGCTTAACCCACTGCGCTACAGCCCGACTCCCTCAGAATTATTTTTTAAGTGGAAGGTGGTTTTGTAAAACTATATATATATTTCTTTCTTTTTATCCTCCAGGTTTATCGCTGGGGCTTGGTGCATGCACTATATGAATCCACTGCTCTTGGTGGCCATTTTTCCCATTATATTGGACAAGACAGAGAAATTGAGAGAGGAGGAGAAGGTAGAGAGGGAGAGAGAAAGATAGACACCTGTAGATATGCTTCACCACTTGTGAAGTGACCCTCCTGCAGGTGGGGAGCCAGGGAGCTTCAACTGGGATCCTTGCACTTAGAACTATATGCAATTAACCCAGTGCACTACCATCTGACCGTAACAGTGTTTATTTTTCTATGTTCAAACTTTTTGTACTGATTATATATCAAATTGATAATTAGACAACACAATGCTTTAACAGCTGGGACAAAGTCCAAGTTTATCAGATGAAGAAGGGACTACAAAAGCTGGAAAAGGGCAAAATATTGCCTAAATTAACCAACACCTGCGACCCTAGTCAAGGAATCCTAGGATTCCCCCATAGGTAGGATGGGTGTAGACCTCTAATAAATCCCTCTCTCCACTATCTCTGATCACTTCCATAAGGAAAATCATCATTAGCCCTTTTGAGGGCCTCTCTGGGACCTTGCCCTCACTATAAAGTAGCAATAGTAGTTACTACCCATTTTTTGAAGGATGTTGGTTCTTCCAACTCTGCCACTCAAGGAAGATGGACTGCAAGCTCAGACTGACAGGGACTTGTAAGCTATACTGTCTCCCGTGCTAAATATGAATATACATGTTCCCTGAGTCAGACTGGTGTGGTAAACAGTTTATTGAATTTATATACTCTCTTCATGTATGTTTTTTTTCAAGTTTGGGAGCTACCTTCTGCCCTACTCCAGCTTTCTAATTCTGTTCTCTACTCTGGCTATATATTCCCAAACAATAGTTTTAGTTCACCTCCAGGTTAACTATCAAGCTCAAGCAAAAATTACTAAAATTGTGGGCCCCTAGGGACATACCTAAAATAGACTTCCTGCTACCCTAAGTTCCCTATTACCTGCTCTGTTCCTACATTGTGGTTCCTGTTTATTAAACATTTTGCCTTGCCTCATATCTTACTGCCTTTCAGACACCATATGCAGATGCTACTATGATTCCACCCTGAGTTCCCTGGGCAGAGCATCTCACCAATGTGTCCTGAAGTCTCACCTCTCCAAAGCCCTACCCAACTAGGTAAAGATGGAAAACAGCTGGAGGTATGGATCGACCTGCCAATGCCCACAACCAGCAAAAAAAAAAAAAAAAAAGAAATCATAGAAGCCAAACTTTTCATACTCCACACTGTTGGTCTGCTTCTAATTCTGCTTCTAAGACCCCTTCTATTTTGATCACCACATAGGTTCGCTTGCATCACATAACACTATGGCCTATTTACATAATCACTGCTTTACCTGAGACCCACCCTGCCTACAGGGCATTGGTTTAATCCCCACTGGTTAGATGCAAGCTTGATACTTCCAAACGCGCGTGCTTTTTTCCTTCTCCCCACCCCCTATCATATGTACTTCCTCTTCCGACCTGACACTTCAGCCTCAGGAGATATAAAGGACAGGATTTTCTAATGAATAGAGATTAGATAGATTGCACTGCATTCCCACTCATCAATAAAGACTGAATTGCGTTCCCAGCTCAGTCATGAGTCCCTGGTCATCTGTCTCCTGCCCGCAAAGCTAGCCCGGCACTGCGCCCCAAAGAGAATTCTGATTTATACTCTCAGAAGGGGAGAAATGTTTGGAGAAGATGTCCAGAGGGCTCTGAACCCCACCCAATTCAATCAGGATCCTGAGAGAAAAGAGGGAAAAAGGAAAGACATTTGGAAATAGTAGTCAGTGTAAGTGGCGTACAAAGGAAGAGAAAGCAGGACCATAGAAAAATGGGCAACAAGATAATAGATAGATAGATAGATAGATAGATAGACAGACAGACAGACAGACAGACAGACAGACAAGTTATGGAAATAACAGTCCACCCACATCTGAGACCTTGGGAGACTGCTGCAGTTTCCAGTGAAGGAAATGGGGATATAGAGCTCTGGTGGTGGGAACAGTGTGGAATTGCACCCCTGTTATCTTTTATAAATCAATATTAAATCACTAATAAAAATGATATTTAGATAGAAAAATGTTGAAATTTCTAGATTATTTATTTATTTATTTATTTGCCTCCAGGGTTATTGCTGGGGCTCAGTGACTACACCACGAATCCACTACTCCTGGAGACCATTTTTTCCCCATTTGTTGCCCCTGTTTTATCATTGTTGTGGTTATTATTGTTCCTGTTGTTGCTGTCGTTGGATAGGATAGAAAGAAATGGAAAGAGGAGGGGAGACAGAGAGGGGGAGAGAAAGATAGACACCTTCAGACCTGCTTCACTGCCTGTGAAGTGACTCCCCTGCAGGTGGGAGCCAGGAGCTCAAACCCTGATTCTTACACTGGTCCTTGTGCTTTGTGCCACGTGCGCTCAACCTTCTGCACTACCTCCCAACTCCCTCTAGATTATTTCTTCTAAAAAAAAAAAGATTCAATATGTAGTGAGTTAGTGGTAACAGCATCTATAATTAATGAGAATGGATAAAAATGTAAGTAAGAGTCAACTGGAAAGCTGGAGACAGTAATAGACACTTGATAAACAACAAGCCTGATCAGGAAGACTGTTAATAGGGCTGGTGAGAAGACATAATGGTTATGCAAAAGACTTTCATATCTGAGGTTCTAAAGTCTCAGTTTCAGTCCCCAGAACAACCATAAGCCACAATACCCAGCACCTCCACTTTCTTCCTCTTCTTTTCCTCTCTGTATCATCTATAATCTTCACTAAAAAAATACAGTATTAACTACAACAATAAAAAACAACAAGGGCAACAAAAGAGAAAATAAATTTGAAAAACAATTTAAAAAATACAGTATTAAAGAGAAGACTGCTAATAAAGAAACATTACAAGGGGCTGTGTTGGCACACCTGTTTAAGTGTACATGTTACAATGCACAAGGACCCTGGTTCAAGACACCGGTCCCTACTTGCAGAGGGGAAGCTTCATAAGTGGTGAAACAGTGCTGCAGGTATCTCTCTGTCTCTCATCTCTATCTCCCTCTTACTTCTCAATTGTCTGGCTGTCTCTATCCAATAGTTAAATAAAGATAATAAAAAAATAAAAATAACATTACAATAAAAATCAATGGAGTGATGGACAGAGGGAGAGGTTTTCATGCTTCCAATCACTGACATGCTTCAGCAAATATTTACTCAGAGGCTACAGGCCAGGTTACTCAATGAATGAAAGATGTCTTTTCTGAACTGTAGTTTCTGCTGGGCAGAGAGCTATTGACAGTGCAATTACACAAACACAAAAATACAAATGGGCAAGAGTAAACATCAAGTGGCAGTGTCTTGAAAATTCTGAGAAGAGTTCAGCTTTGGTCTATTAATGATAGAATGGCTATAAATGAATACCCAATCTTTAAAAAAAATCTAAACCATAATATTTCTGAGTTAACATAGATTTTCAGGAAATAGATATAGCTTCTCTTATAATAAAAAATAAAACATTTCCATTTTTTTTCCTGGAACTTCTTCCAAAGACTGTTCTGAAGGTGAAGTGACTAAACTATCTGCAAGTTGCCTTATTTGTTAATATATTCACATTTGCATATGTGTCACATTTCAATCCCTGGCCCCAACATATATCACAGCTGAGCTGTGTTCTGCCCTCTCTGTAACTTTCTTTCTGTATCTCTCTCTCTCTCTTTCCCTTAAAAATAAAATATTTAAAAAATAAAGTGACATAATCAAAGAGGCCAATGAGAATGAATAAATTAAATAAATAAAGTTAAACACAGGGGCTGGTTGCATTGCCATGTGCACAAACTAGATTAAAAGCCCAGTCTCCACTGCACTGGAGGAAGCTTTGTACTCTAGTGTCTTTCCTTTTGCCTCTCTGTCTCTTTTTATCAAAAAAAGTCCAGAGTGGTGAAGTCCTGGTTATAATAAAATAAACAAAAAATCAAATAAACAAACCAAGGAGTAAACTTTTTAGTTTTTTTTTTTTAATATGGCTTCTTGTCCAAACTCTTTAATCTGCTACTGTAAAATGCAAGCAACAAGAGCTTTGAAATGAATCCGGTGTAACTGTGTTCCAATAAAACATTTAAATTCATATGATTTTCATGTGACACAAAATAGTCTTTTTTATTTCCTTGAACTATTTCAAATTCAAAAGCTACCCTTATATTGTGGGATGTACAAAAATAATTGATGGAGTAAATGTGACCCACAGGATGTATGCACATTGCCTCTGTATGTACGTATGTATTTATTTATTTATTTATTTATTTATTACTATAGCACTGCTTAACTATGGTTGATGGTGGTACTGGGGATTGAATCAGTGCCATTTGTGCCTCAACCAATCTCATTAATTGAGCATTTACTATATGACCATGTAAGACCAACAAAAAAGCAATACATACAAATAAAGTGCTTGTCTTCCAGGAACTTAGAAGTCCAGAGGGTATAATACACTTAAAATATATTAAATGAGAGAACTAAAGGAAATATTAGAGTTCTGTAAGTGAGAATATAACAGAGAAACCTACTTAAACAGGGTGATTAGGGAAGGTCCATTGCAGGAGTACTGCTTAGATTACAGCTGCAAGCTGAATTCCTATTAGATGAAAAGCCATGAGAAGAAGAGGACCACAAAGCAGTAAACAGCAAGCTGATGGGACAGGAGAATCTGATGTAAATAAGGGCAGATGGAATTTACCACGATGAGGTAATTAGACAAGGGCATAATTCAACTAAAAGATAAGAAATAGGCCACATAGGAAGGACTTTGCCAGCTAAGTTGAAGAATGAATAAGTGATTTTTCTGATGAGGGGGGCATGGTTTAAGTTTTGTTTCTTGCCTCCTCTCCTTCCTTCCTTCCTTCCTTCCTTCCTTCCTTCCTTCCTTCCTTCCTCCCTCCCTCCCTCCCTCCCTCCCTTCCTTCCTTCCTTCCTTCCTTCCTTCTTTCCTTCCTTCCTTCCTTCTTTACTCCCTTCCTTCTTTCCCTTTTAGAGAAGGAGAGATGTTGCAACATTGTTCTATCATGCATGGAGTTTGTCCTGGTGCCATTGTACTCCCATATGGTACTAGGGATTAATTAGTATTTCACACCTGCTATATGCTTTACCAGTTATACTATCTCCTGGCACATCATTAAAACTTTATTAAGGTCATTCATTTTTGCTGCCATATGGAAATAGACTTGAAAGGTAATAAAGAGAGTTGAAAGATAGTTTATAGACTTGGTGAAGATAGATAAATTAGAGCGAGAGAGTAAGAGAGAGAATTTACTAGCAAAATATCACAAAAATATTCAAATGATAAATAGCATAAATGTTGGTCAAATAAACCCAAATGATTTCCAACCAAATATCTATAATTGCAGACTTTAACTGCCTTGTAGAGAATTTGGAGTTCATGCACGCAATATGACTGATCAAATATACAACAAAGCCTATGGAGAAGTTATAAAACTACATTCAGCATTATCCCCCATCAGTTACATAGTAATATTGCTTATGTGGATGTAAATAAGAAAGGAAACTTTGAATAGTTAGACAAGCTCATGAAAGAATTGAGTTTGATGGTTTAGTGTTCATCACAGTGAACAATTATTCAATCCAGCTCAGTAATGTCATCTTTTTTCTATTACCAGAGGTATTTATCTAATCAAACAATCATATTAGTAGATTTGTTTAAAATGATATTGAAAGGGCAATTAAAATGATTCTCAGGCTATCACTGCTACTCAAATAGGTAAAATGCATTGAACGTCATTTAAAAAAAAAGAACACTGTTAACATTGAGGGCATAAATGCTAATTAGAGTAATGATTTCATTCAGCAATCTCCTTGCTTTATGAGCCCATTTGGACCAGATTACTTCTCCTCTATCTGAAAGGTAAATTCTTATTTAGCTGATTACCTCATAAGAATGAATACTAAATGAAAACAATGGCACAAGTGAAGTCTACCAGGTTTTTCCCATTACTTTATCTCACTGCTACAGAGATACCAAAATAAGAGCATTAAACTTTTTCGTTCTTCACTGCCCACACATCTCTACTATTTTTCCTCATACAACCTTCTTTTAATGCCCAGAAAATGAAGCTAATAAAATGTTTTGAAGTTCCACTGGGGGGGGGGGGGTTCTGTTTTGTTTTCTCTTTCCCTCCTTCACTTTTCCTCCTTTACTCCTCCCCTTTTAAGAAAAAAAAAAAGTGCTGATAAAAAGTAAGGACTGTTAACTTTTTGTTCATATTCTTACTAACAAATACTAATAATCCATTGCTTTTATACAAAGTCAATAATCATCTATGGATCTCACTCACAGGCGGAACTTAAGAAACAAGGACAGAAAAGAAATACACAAAGTAAAACATGATTTGGGTGTTGCCTACTGCACCAAATTAAAGAATCCCTTGGAAGGAGGGAAGGAGACAGAGTGAAGGGGCTTTAGGGTCCTCCCAAAAAGAATCTAAGTTAGGTGTGAGAGTGTTTTGCAGATACCTTTCACAGAGATATGACAGAATGAACCCATATGTCAGCAACTATACTATTCTGTGTAATCCATGAAACCCCCAATCATTCTTTTAAATAATATATGTGAGCTTTATATTAATTAGTTGAAGTATGTCTTAGGAAAAGCACCTAAAGCAAATCCTTACACCATTCTTTTGAATTCATGTCATTGGCAACCAATAGTTTCACCGTGTCTGAGTATCAAGAAACAATCTCTCTACTTTAGGCTGAAGGCAGCATGCTGAAATACATGAACTACAGCTTTCTAACAAGAGACTTTAATGGCTCCAGGGGTTGCAAATAGAATATGAAACTTTTCGCCTAAAGGTCATTGACTCCAATTTGGCCCAAACTGGTAGTGACTAAAAGTTATTATCCATAGACAGTTGCTCTGCAAGGGCTACAAAATGAATTGTTGGTTGCAGAGTAATTTTTTAAAGACAGGTGTGTGTGTCAGGAACTCATGATTACCTCATGCCCCAAGGTGCATAGTTTGAGATAGAAGTCAGGGCACTGACTGAAAGGAGACATTCTACTACTTCCTATCCTTAAATAGGATCTGTCTCAAAAGGAAGCAGGCAAAAGTTTGGGAGCAACTAGGAAGAATATTTGTTACAAGATAGTTTGTCATTTATAAGGTAGAGATTTTATACAGCCTCTCCAGATATCCATGGTAATGTTTTAACGAGATACAATGTGAATCTTTACTAAAAATGCTTAAGAGGAGGTTTTACTAAAGCGATTTAGACTTGCTACTCAGGGTGTGTCAGCAGCATCAGCACCAACTGGGAGGCTCTAAGAATTGCCAACTTTCAAAATCACTGCAGACATTACAAATCCGAACCTATATTTTAACAAGATCTTCAAACAACTCAGATACACAACAATTTATTTATTTATTTATCTAATTTTAATTATAGCTGTATTCAGCTTTGGCTTATAGCAGTGTGGGGGATTGAACCTGGGGCTTTTGGAGCTTACGGCATGAAAGTCTTTTTGTATAACCATTATGTTATCTCCCCTGCCCTGCTGCAATGTATCTTAAACAATTTCTTACTGAATACAATGTGACCCCATAAACATGGTGGTGACAAAATTTAAGGTTTGAATATATTAAATTCATAAACTTCTACCCCTAGTTTTTGTATTGCTTAAATGGTTTATTTACTTCATTGGCATGCCTATGAGACTTTAAACTCTTTAAGGGTAAGGATCCAATCCAGCATCACCTTTAATCCAATCTAGGCTCTTTCAACTGAATAACATCTTGAAATTTTAAGTCTTAGGGGCCAAGTGGTGGCACACCTAGTTTAGTGCTCACATTACAGTGCACAAGGACCAAGGTTCAAACGCCTGGTCCCCACCTGCAGGGGAGGAAGCTTCATGAGTGGTGAAGCATGGCTGCAGTTCTCTCTCTGTCTCTTTCCCTCTCTACTACTTTTTTGCTCCCCTATCAATTTCTCTGTCTCTATCCAATAATAAATAAATAAATAAAGATAAAAAGCAAAGAAATGAAAAGAAAGAAATTAAGTCCATATCCCTATGTTATATTACACCATGTTAAATAATCTTATCCTCAAACAATACTAATTTAATAGATTGTGTTTACCTTAGAAATGTGAAAAGCAATAATGATATCCTGGATCATTAAGCAGCAGTAAATTGCTAACCCACTATTTAATGCCACTGATGGTCAACTACATTGTGAGTGTTTTGTCTACTCTGCTAAGCTTGTAACAGATTCACAATTACTCAGACCAATTTTTTGAAATGGCTTTTTGTAGAATGTATCACTATTTAATACATCACATTAAATTCTACTAACAGAATTATGAATAGGTAATATTTAAAATCTGGGTTATTCTTTTTATCTGTATGAATGTTTATAACCACTCTCTCCTACAGGAAAATGTAAAATGTATTAACTCTATGGCAAAAAAAGTTAGTTGGCCTGAAGACAACTGGTCTAAGCACTTAATTAGATGAATGTGAACAGGTTTCTGATGCAGTATAATCGTTTCATGGATATTTGCTACTACACTACTACTACCTCTACTTTTAGTACAATATTTGTTGGGAGATCATTAAATTGTATACCAGATTTTAAAATAATTGGACATACGAGGTCTGCTCCCACATGGCTCATCAGATAACATCAAAACATAATGCTTCAAATTAAAGAAAAATGTAATGATATATGTGCCTGCAAGTGTTATCTTTTCTATTAATGCTGAAGATTCTCAATTATAGCTTAATCTGAGCTTGGCCTTTCTTTGGCTAAGAAAATTAAACATTTGGCTATGTTGATTAGGAGACTGCCAACAGTTGTTGCCCCAGACTGCCAACAGTTGTTGCCCCTATGGCTTTTCCTTTAATAGAAATGAATGATCCTTTTCTTCTACCATTTATTATAAAGCCTCTTTTCTTTCCTATCTAGAAATAGAGTAGCATAAAGTTAAGAGTATAAGCTAAGGACTCTGACAAATTTGAGGCAAAATCTGGGGCCTGAGGAGCAGAGCAGTGGCACAACAGGTTAAGCATACATGGCAGGAAGTGCTTGGATCTGCATCAGGATCCCAATTCCTGGCTCCCCACCTGTAGGAGGTTCACTTCACAGGCAGTGAAGCAGGTCTGCAGGTGTCTTTCTCTCCCCCTCTCTGTCTTCCCCTCCTCTCTCGATTACTCTCTGTCCTATCTAGCAACAACAACTGCAATAACAACAGCAAAACAACAACAATAAATGAGGGCAACAAAAGGGGAAAAAAATCTGGGGTCTTTCATATGCTCTAGATCCCTGAGCTTAATGTAGTGTCTATTCAAACATAAATAAAACAGGGATAAAATTAGAGTTTTAAAGATATACCACATAAAGTTGTGAGATATTAAATGACATGTACTTTTGCATAGCATTCAACATCATGTGCTTGTTCTGAGTAATTGATAGATACTATTGTTGCCTAAATCTGAAACAGTTTCTATAAATAAAAGGACAGTTTCTATCAAACACTGAGCTCATTTAAGTGAATCTTTTTTTTTATAAATTAAGTTTATTTATTTATTTTCCTTTTTGTTGCCCTTGTTGTGGTTATTAATGTCGTTGTTGTTGGATAGGACAGAGAGAAATGGAGAGAGGAGGGGAAGACAGAGAGGAGGAGAGAAAGACAGACACCTGCAGACCTGCTTCACCGCTTGTGAAGCGACTCCCCTGCAGGTGGGGAGCCAGGGGCTCGAACTGGGATCCTTAGCAGGTCCTGGCGATTTGCGCCATGTGCGCTTAACCCGCTGCGCCACCGCCCGACTCCCCATTTAAGTGAATCTTATGTAAAGGATATCTTTCTGTGGTCTAATGATAGGAACTGTTGTATCCAACTTCCCTTAGCTTTCAGGATTTTCTATTAGGTTATCTCTAAGACTGGATTCTTGACTAGTAGAATACTTTTAGCTGGCACTAAACAGTGGTGGCCTGCTGACTTCCTAACTCCTTTCTCAAGTACACTCATTTTTGTCTGTTGGGGAGCATTCATACCAGATATCCATAATTTCAGTTACTATCTAGTAAATTTCAGTACCTAAAAGCCATTGTTTTTGGTAAGCTGTCTGAATATCTCAAACATAGCTTGGCTATTGGGCAAAAGCCCACATGTAGCCAAAAGTCCTCAACATTTCTCAGCCTTTGATATGGAAGAGAACTATTATTAAGCTACTGAAGCAGCATTCATTCATATGCTGAGTTTAAAGGTGCTCTTTAGATTCAGTTAACTTGCCTATGCTTTAAACTACTTAATCATCTACCCCACTGCTTGTTCTGATTCTGTCAAAATCCATGTCTTTGTATCTGAAATCCCTTATGTTTTGTAAACCTTGTTAATGAAAGGACCCTGGCCTCAAGGGGAAGGCCTTTTGCTGACTGACACTCACTCCTAAGATGGCAGGGGTTCAGGGATGGCCACCTCCAGACTCACAAGTTAGACACAGAACGCCCTAGTCTTTGTGAGTAAACTTTTGGGTATTCTGTGATTTTGACCAACAGTGAGACACTTGCCTTTGAAGTTAAGTGAATTTTGACTGACCATCTAGGCCAGACATTAGTTATGTCTGCTTTCCAATTTTCATTCAACCTTTGATTTTAGTATTTCCAGTGTTGGAAAGTTCACTGTATAATTAAACAATCTGTTTCATTTCTGGATAAATTTTTATTATGAGACTTTTCTTCCTTCTGGTGAATAGACTCTCTGTTCTTGTTACATAAAATTAATGTTAGTGGCTTTTGTTTTTGGAACAGACTAGAATAAGTCTATTTAATAAGATAAAATTTTAGATATCTTAAACATCTTATAATGTCTTTATTCTTAAAGTATAGTGCTGAATAGAATTTAATATGATACTGGAAATGGTATTTTTCCATTGCTAAAAATAATGAAGTATTGTTTCTTCCTTCTTCTCTTTGTCTTCTCTCTTTTTGATTTTATATAGAGACAGAAAGGAAAAGATCAAGACTGGAGGTGAAAGTGAGATATTGTACCCATGTGTCAACAATTGTACTATAAATCATTATTCTCCTAGTAAAATGATTTGAAAAAAAATCAAATAAAAATTAATCCATTATACAATCATAAAAGATCTCTGCTTCCTCACAGCATCCAGTCTGATTGAAAAATCCCATAAAGGGGATCAGATAGTGGTGAACCTGGTTAAGTACACATGTTACCATGTGCAAGAACCCAGCTTCAAGCCTCAGGTCTCCACCTACAGGGGCAAAGCTTCACAGGTGGTGAAACATTAATGCAGATTCTCTCTTTTTCCTTCTCTACCTCTTCATTCTTTCTCAAGTTCTATCTGTCTCTGTCCAATAAAATAAAAACAAATAAAATATTTTAAAAAGGAGTATGTGACTTCACTAAACCCTCCTAAGAAATTTCTTAAAGCAACATCAAATATTAATTCTTCCTACTAACATGTCCTTCAGTTCTCTATGTGTATTCCTTCACAGAAAGGCTTCTGACTAGCTAATCCAGACATTCCTTTTATGTCTGCTTTCCCAGTGTTCATTAGTCTTTGCTTTTTAAATTTTTTTTTTATTTATTCACTAGAGACAGATATAGAGAACTTTTGTTTAGTTCCACTGGACTATACTGAGGGAAAATTTAAGTAACATCTTTATGATCCTTGGTACAGTTGTCCATTGTATTATATTATGTCCTCCTCATGCACACTCAAGATAGAAAACTCCTCATGTTGAAAACCTCCTGAGCTGTTAGTTTGCTTTCACTCATGGCTATTATGAATCTTATAAATAATTATCCTTTTAAATAATCATGTTTCCATAGAGACAAGCTGACGTCTTAATTCTATGAATATTTAGATAACATATTACACTTCCAGACTTTTAAGTACGCATTAAGGCTATCCTTTTGCATTATCTTTAAAATTATGGTTTCTTTTATATAAACCTTTTTACTCTATATTAATTCATTTTAGACTTAAATAAGTGGGTAAATAAATGATAAGTGAAAAATGGATTTAGAGAATGAATTGGCATAAGCTCAGAAACCAAACAAAATTTAGAAAAGCTCACTAGTGCTAACACTACAAGTGAAATTTCAAATTCACTCTCTCTATAGCTAAACTTTATTTCCTTATATAGTACATACTTTCTATAACTTAGCCAAATGAGTATATTTTATTATATCTACTTGGATTATTCATTAGAAAGTTATATCATTAGCTATTTATTAGGCTGTATAAATGGTCCACATGGTAAATTTAAAATAAATTATCGAATTTCTTGATAAATGCACGGCATTTTTTTTTTCTTCAGGCAGTCACATATGTTTGCAAGCTGAAAACTTCTGAGTCTTCTTCATAAGACCTGTTGTCAGGCCAGTCATCTTGCTGCTGAATTATTTCATAGGATTTACAGCTTGCTTATTTAGATAAACTATTCCTCTCACATTTACTTTGCATCTGAATTATACTTTCAACATAGATAATCTGAGAACCATTAGTAATATCCTACTGTGTATCAACCTCCAAGGAGACAGTTTTGAGGAGTCTGTCCTGAGAAAGAATCTTCTGGGCTTTCATGAGGCACAAGAAGGTGACTGTTTACTTAACAATTGTACTTGAAGTGAATTATATGAAATTATATAAAATACACTCAAATTCAATAGAAGAGGCTTTTTGGAAATTCACCAATTTGCATTGTCACTGTAAAGGTCAATTTACCTTGAGCAATTTGAGATAAAGAAAAATAAAAGTAAAAAGTACAAAGAAAGTAGCCATAGATTTCTTAGATATTTTCCTCTTAATTCAGAAATACATCGCAGAAAAACAGGTATACTAGCATGACAGTAAAAGAAGGCTTATTAAGAGGCTGTAAAGGTTAAACTTGATTCTGCAAAGGGTTTCTGTGCTGGTGGCTGCCATAATGCAATTGTTTATTTTAAAAATTGTAGGCCTATTATTCATCCCAGCTACTGTGAGGCAGCCACAGATTACTTGTGTTTGAAACACTATAGAAGGTGGGAGTATATCATGATTGATCCAGCCAGGGTGTCCTGAGCTAAAGCGGAACATTCTATGAAGCCAAATTTACTGGCAGAAATGATTCAAATGATAAGCACTACAAATACATATTACAAATCTGAAGGGCCAGAAATAAGTTCAAAGGCAGAGTGATTGGGTGAAAAGCCCAAAATTGAGTGAAGTGGTAGAAGAAATACAAATTGCATACACAAGAGCAGTAAGTTCTGGACAAGTTCTATGAATAGTGGGAGGTGTTTGTGACTGATTTAAAGCAATTGTGGAAAAAAAAATAAATACATAAAAATATAAATTAAAAAAAAAGAATTGTGACTAGTATAATAAAGAGGTGGGTAAGGTAGCCCTAGTAAATATAATCAGCAAAGGAGGCAAATTCAAATGTTGGTTGTAAAAATGGCTTTAGTGGGCCAGGTGGTGGCACACCTGGTTAAGTGCACATGCTACAGTGTACAAGGATATAGGTTCAAGTCTCTGGTCCCCATGTGCAGAAGGAAAGTTTCATGAATGGCAAAACAGCACTGCAGGTATCTCTCTGTCTCCCTCCCTACTCCCCCTCCTCCTCTCACTTTCTGGCTGTCTCTATCCAATAATAAATAAATAAAAATATTTAAGGGGATGCACCACGAGAGTACCCATTTATTGGGGAATCTGACGATCCTTCCTAGCCGACTGAATCCACATGGATCCCAGTCACTTTCAAAGCCATGCACTAAGCCTCAGCGATAACCCTGGAGGCAACAAAAATATTTTTTAAAAAATTGACTTTAAATTTAATAAACAGCTGGCTTCCATTCTCCAGTCCACACCTTCAGGGGAATGTTTCACAAGCAGTGGTTCAGTGCTTCAGGAATTTTTCTTCTCACCTTTTTTCTTTCTCACTTACCTTCTATCATAAGAAAAAAGAAAGAAAGAAAAAAAAAGGCCACTACTAGTAGTGGAGTCATTGTGTTGGCATTAAACCCCCAAGAGAACCCTAATGGAAAAAGGGGTCTAAGCCAATCAAGCTTTAAAAGCTAGCAAAATGTTGTACATACCCATCTATAAGCAGTCTTGCAATTATAATACACTTCGATTGGATAAGCATAGCCTTATTTTAATGATTGCATACAGCAAATTACTTACATATATTTCCACATTATTAGTCATGCTACCTTTATATCACTCTATATATGAGATGTACTTACAGCAATTTAAAATGTTTGAGACAACCTTGAAAAATGAATTTTGCCTGTCTGAACTGAATTGTAACAGAAAAAGTTTAACTGCCCTTCAAATAAATGATTTGGAGATCTGTTATTAGTGTATTGCAGGTAGAAAGAAAGCTGGTACTTAATGCACACAAAATAAAACTTGTCTACATTATTTCCAAAGCAGACTAGATAAACTAAGGATATGTTAAATAATGATCTCCTTAGATCTGCTGAGTGTTCAGTTCCTGTAACATTCTAGGCAATTTCCTTGGTGTTGTCTACAACTATTTTTTTCATGCTGTATATTTGCCCAACAGCTTCATGTCATAATATTTCTGTAGACAAATAAACCAAAGCTCAGAGAGTTATTTACATTGTCTCAAATCACACAGTAAACAAGTGGCACATAAAGAGTTTAGATCTGGAATAAACCTGGTTTCCTTTTATCTACTGTGTTAGATAACTTCCTTCTATGTATATATGTACTATCCCAGGGGAAAAGGAAAGATTGTGGGTCTCAAGAATAGTGCAAAAGATTCCCACAAGGAAAGATGTGAGTCTAAGTTTTAACAGGAATTTGACCTTAATCCTATTTCAAAGTATTTCTACTAGGTTGTGACTGCATTATAAAATCTATTTATATTTTATTCCCATTTCTAGTCCTAAAAATGTGTTACTCTTTTTTAGAAAAATGATGAAGGCACTAAGTTATCAATGATAGGAGATATGTTCTGGAATGACCTCTAGTAAATAAAGGTATTTAGAATTGATACACTAAAATTACCTAGTGTCTTAGATGCTTCAGTATATTGGCATAATTACACAGAGAAGTTTGCAACCACCACCAAAGCTTATGCCAGTTCTTACGAAAGTGCCTCATGGAGTTTCAAGCACCATGATAAACTTGGTCATACTTAGAAAATTATTATTTATTTTTGGAGCCAAGATGGTGGCTTGAAGGTAGCACCTGGCTGACTCCACAAAAAGGACCTGGGAATTCCAGATAAGAGCAGGATCTCCAGGCCAGTAGGTGAGAAACTGTGGTGGAGGGAACTATGGAATATTGTACATAAATTGACAAGAAGGTGCTGAGAAGGACAAGCGGAGCAGGTGCTACCAAGTTGCAGATGCTACCATGAACTTAACCTGACTTCCCTGGGCAGACCTCACCAATGAGTCCTGGAAGCTCACCTTCCCAGAGCCCTACCTGACTGACTAGTGAAGAATAGAAATAGGCTGGAGGTATGGATGGACCTATCAACATCCATGTCCAGCAGGAGAAGCAATTACAGAAGCCAGCCCTCCCACCTCCTGCTCCCCATAAAGATTCTTGGTTCATACTCCCAGAAGGATAAAAAATAGGGAACTTCCGATGGAGAGGAGGGGATATGGAACTCTGGTGGTGGAAATTGTATGGAATTTTACCCTTCTTATCCCACAACCTTGTCAATCATTATTCAATCACTAAAAATAAAAAAATATTTTAGTGAGAACCAGGGTGAGGAGTAAGAGGTCAGAGGTCTGGTCACCCCTGTCATGTAACCAGGAATTAAACTTGAAATTTTTAGTACTTCAGGCATGAAAATTTGGTGTGCTACCATTGGTCCAATCACCATGACCCCTGCAAGCCCTTGATCATACTTTCATGCTAATCAAGTTTCAGTTCTATATTTGTTCTTTATTTTTGCTACAAAGGTTATCACTGGGGCTTGCTGCCTACAGGTTGATAAATCCACTCACTGTTCCTTGTGACTTTTTTTTTTTTTTTGCCTCCATGGTTATCAGCCATTTTTTATATTTTTTTCTTTTGATAAGACAGAAATTGAGAGAGGAGTGGGAGAGAAAGATACCTGCAGACTTGCTTAACTGCTTGTGAAGCATCCCCCACTGCAGGTGGGGAGCAGGGGGTTTGAACCAAGATCCTTGTGTGGGCCCTTGTGCTTTGTATTATGTGCACTTAACCTAGCACACCACCGCCCGGCCCCCGACACAGGTGAAGCAGGTGAAACAGGTCTGTAGATGTCTATCTTTCTCTCCCCCTTTTTGTCTCCCCTCCTCTCTCAATTTCTCTCTGTCCTATCCAGCAATGACAGCAACAACAATAATTTTAAAAAGCAACAACAATGATAAACAACAAGGGCAACAAAAAGGGGGGGGAGAGGCCTCCAGGAGCAGTGGATTCACAGTGCAGGCACCAAGCCCCAGCAATAACCCTGGAGGTAAAAAAAGAAAAATTCAAAGTTTTCTACAATAATAGAAACCAGCTAGATTTGTTACAAACAGTGGCACAATAATTGAGACACTAGTTTCAACTAAGTAGTTACCAATTTTTATATGGGTATATGAAAACACATTCTTTTAAATATAATAAGCTTTAGATAATAGTTATGTACTTGTTTATACAATACTGAATAGCAGATTGATCTAAATCTTATTTTATCTGATAGAAAGCACTATTAATTTAGGCTACGTCATGATTTTACATGTCTTATGTAATAAATGATCAAATGTCATAAATGTTACATGAATAAATATGTGCACGCACAAACATATGAATCCATTCAATTAATGAGATAATTTTATATGAACATATTATGTATAAATATGTCCACACACATTTGCAAAACAGCTGTTTTGGCTGAAAAAGCTTGTGGAATGGAAATGTGATAATATTAATATATTAAAATGGCCAACCACAATTAAAAACACAATTACAGCTATGCTTATATAAAGAATTCTGAGGGCACACTGTTTACTTTTGAAAAATTGACTTAGAGTATGTTTTTATCTGGTAATAAAATGACAACACATTATTACTTATAGAATGTTAAGGAGAAAATGTTCACTAGTATCAAATTTGAGAAAGTCAGTAACATTTCATAAATTACTTTAAGTTAATGACCACTCCTATGTCTAGCATTAAAAATTATATATATTTATTCCTTTTTTGTTGTTTTATTGTTGTAGTTATTATTGTTGTTATAGATGTCATCGTTGTTGTTAGACAGGACAGAGAGAAATGGAGAGAGGAGGGGAAGACAGAGGGGGGAGAGAAAGACACCTGTAAACCTGCTTCACAACTTGTGAAGCTACTCCCCTGCAAGTGGGGAGCCTGGGGCTCCAACCAGGATGTTTACTCCAGTCCTTGTGCTTTGCGCCACCTGCGTTTAACCCGCTGCATTACTGCCTGACTCCCACATCTAGCATTTTATAGTATTCCTTTATAAGACTTTTAAAAATATTTATTTTCCCTTTTGTTGCCC
Organism: Erinaceus europaeus; assembly: GCF_950295315.1. Lineage (NCBI taxonomy): Eukaryota > Metazoa > Chordata > Mammalia > Eulipotyphla > Erinaceidae > Erinaceus > Erinaceus europaeus. Next base: position 69,360,133 of record NC_080169.1, on the reverse strand, counting down.
TTGTTAATTTATTATTTATTTTTATTTTCTGTTTAAGAAAGGATTAATTAACAAAACCATAGGTAGGAGGGGTACAACAACCTCTGTGGAGAGCAGTCTGGAAAACTCTCAGAAGGCTAGACAAGGACCTTCCATATGATCCAGTAATTCCTCTCCTGGGGTTATACCCCAAGGACTCCATAACACCCAACCAAAAAGAGGTGTGTACTCCTATGTTCATAGCAGCACAATTCATAATAGCCCTTGTTAATTTAATGTTGTAGTTATTATTGTTGTTATTGATGTGGTCGTTGTTAGGACAGAGAGAAATCGTGAGAGGTGGAGAAGATAGTGAGGGGGAGAGAATGACACCTGCAGGACCTGCTTCACCGCCTGTGAAGTGACTCCCCTGTAAGTGGGGAGCCAGGGCTCCAAGGGGGATCCTTACACAGGTCCTTGTGCTTTGTGCCACGTGCACTTAACCCGCTGCGCTACCACCCGACTCCCGAATTTTATAGTATTCCAACCTCGCAGATTTATTATCATATCTCTATCTGTATTTTTTTACCACATTATTAAATATTTCTATAACTTCTACCACTTCTTTTAGAGCTAACCACTGGTAGATAGGCATAAATCTCAAGATAGCAATTGCACTTAATGATGCAAATACCTTTGGTAAGAGTGATGTAATAAAGTCAGGAAGTCTATTACTATGTTTTAAAAAAGGAAAGTCCAAATTCAATATATATGAATATTTCTGGGAAGCTCTTTAATTATAGTAACCATAGTAATCCCTAACATTTGATTTCAAATTGTCTCAAATGCCATGAACTTCATAGTTTCTCATTTTGGTATCCAGGAAGTATCTTCACTAAACATCCCTAGAATCTAACTTCCGTGTATGGGAACCATGCCAATCGATGTGAGGTGACAGCCTACTGCATCTATGGTTTGCATTTCCATCATGATTAGTGAATTGGACATATTTGCTTGTACCCACTGACTTTGTATCTCCTCTGTGTCTATATAGGTATCTTATTCATTCCTTAATAATAGTACTATTATTATGTTGCTATTAAGTAGTTTGAATTATTTGCACATTTTCATAGTCCCCTTTTTATTTCTTATCAGATTTATGAAATACAAATATTTTCTCATATTTTCACATTCAAATATTTTCACATTCCATAGGTTGCTTTTCATCTTGTTTTTATTTATTTTACTATGTAGGACTTTTACTCTGAAGGAATCATACTAGCTTTTTTTTTTTTTTTTATTTCTTCTTTTGGTTCCACATTCCAAAAATTATCAGCAAGATCCAATGTCAAGGGGCATTTCCATTTTATTTATTTATTTATTTATTGCCTCCAAGAGTTTTAGTTTGTCTGAACTTTACAGTGTTTCTCATCATGACTGATTACACTCTTAAATAAAAAGAAATTGCCACAAAAATGAACTTTAAGGCTCACTTACAAAGTTATTTTAAAATAATATATGCTTGTGAAATATAATAATGAAAATGGTTATGCTGCCTTTGTGTAAGATTTTGGAAACATTCAACTCAATGTAAAACTATTCAAAGAGACCAGACTATAACTCTCTGATAATTTACAAGACTTCTTCCTTCAGTTTCCTCATTGCATTTTTAGGTCCTTATTACCACTTACTAGGCCATACAATTAAATGTGATTCTCAGAAGTGTGACACAAAGTATAATAATCCCAGCTATGTCTTGGTCTCAATAACTTATCTAACTGGCCTACTTGGTAGTGACCATACAGAGCACTTGCCACTATTCTAGCAAGGAATCTTTTGGGAATGCTTTTTCCTCTACAAATTTTGGAATCAACATACCAAGATGACTCTAAAGTTTCACTCATTAATAATAATCAAGGTCAGGTACAGGACGCTGTTATGCAGTCACTTAAATATACATGATACAAATTTTAAATTACAGAGACCCAATTCCATTTTTACATTAAAAAAATGAACTGTGTTCTCAGGTAATAGATGGATAGTATCCATAAGTGTCCTTAGATTATAATATGTAATATTTTAATTATAGTTTGGTTTCAGGAGCTTGCAATCTGAATAAAATCAGCAAGCACAGGAATAATAATGATAGAGTCTAGGACAGAGAAATTGCTTTTAGTACTTTTGTTGTCATTGTAAAGATTTTTAGACAGAATTTGAGGTTTCGTTCTACCCATAACTTGATTGGTGTATTAAAGAATTCATTATTTGACAAATTTGAGGCAACTTTTTTAACGAAGTCTACACACTTTGTGAAGAAAAAAAATGAAGCAAAAAGAAATCAGTAAAAGGTGAATAATTCATTAAAAGATTTCCTTTTAGAAGTAATAGTATTCCCTACACTGCTATAGAGCTTACTTAAAAAGGTCTTTTTTAAAAAATTCGATATTTATGAACTCGATGAACTGTCAAAGAGCATTACTATTCACTTTGATAATAAATAATTCCCCACACTGATGCTTACTGTATTAAAAGTCAATTTGAGCTTGTCCTGGGAATAAAGAACTCAATAGGTTGAAAAGTATTAGGAAAGTGCCAGGCAGTGGTACATCTGGTTAGGCCCACACATTACAGTACACATAGGCTGGGGTTCAAGACTGTATGGAAAAAGCTTCTCGAGTCGTGAAGTAGGGCTGCAGGTATCTCTCAATCTCATTCCCTTTCTATGTCCCTCTCCTCTCTATATTTCTCTCAGTCTCTATTCAGTAGAAAAATTAAACAAAACTAAACCAAAACAAACATGTAAACAAAAACTAATTTCCCATTATACTGAATTTCCTAGGCAGATGACCTCAACCAATGTCTCCCAAAATCTCACCTCTCCAGAGCCCAGCCCAACTAGGGAAAGATGGAAACAAGCTGGGGTATGGATCAATCTGCCAATTCCCGTGTCCAGTGGAGAAGCAATTACAGAAGTCAGACCTTCCACCTTCTGCACCCCAAAAATAATTTTGGTTCATACTACCAGGTAGATAAAGAATAGTGAGATTTCCAGTGGAGGGGATGAGCCACGGAATTCTAATGGTGGGAACTGCATGGAATCATATCCCTGTTTTCTGACAATCTTGTAATCATTATTATATCACTAATAATATTTTTTAAAAAGTACAGTGGGACTGTATTACAGTTCTAAAGTGCTATATTTCTTCCTTGCTGAGATGATTTCTCTAACTCTCAGTTTCTTCATCTGGAAACATATGGGAGTGCTTTTTTTTTAATTGTCAGAGTCTGCCATCAGAAGTGCTTGCTTTTTGACAACAACAACAACAACAACAAACCTGGAGGAACATCTAAATATACCTTCCTACATTTCTTCCACCCATAGTCAACCTTGCACAGTTTCAGTAATAGTAAAAACACAACAATAACAAAAGACTCTTACAAGGAAAGAAATGGAGAAAGTACAAATTGAAGAATAAGAACTTTAAGCAGGTGAACAAATATAAGAAAAGATATCTATAGAGATAAATATTCACAAGGTTTTGCAGTTTGAAAGAAGAAAAAAACATGTGCTACTGCCACACAAAGCAACAATTAGAATGGAAACTAATTGTGAGAGTATTGAAGTTGAGGAAAGAAAATAGATAGATCCCTGGAAGAGGAAAAAGGAAAGGATTAACATTAATAATTTAACTTGGGATACAACCATATAGGATATAAATACAGAAGTCACCTAACTGATTTGGATATGGTTAGGAAGATAAATTGGTTTTCAAAATGTTAAGTTTGAAGTGATAACAGAAAATCTACGCACAGATATCCAATTGAAACTTGTGCAGTTGAGACTGTAGTTCAAAAGAGAGGTGAGAGTTACAGATTGCTTTGGGGGAGAATTCTAGAGGTGATAATTAAAGCCACACAGTGGATAGAGCTTCCAAGGGAGAATGAGATAAATGACATGGAAAAAAGTCAAATCTGATGTGACAATATATAATAATAGGAACACTTATATGGTCCTATTCTGAAATAATTTGTGATGTGTTAATCTAGATATTTTTGAAATAATAAATTCAAGAGGGTGTAAAAAGTCATGGACATAAAATTCTTTTGTTGTTTCAAAAGAAAAGTATTATAGGAACTGAAGTTCTAATCTCGTATAATATCAACAAAAACATGCAACTAGAAATTCTTGGGCTTTAGACATAGAGAAAGCTATGTTTGAATTCCCATTCTTCCATTTAGTAGCCTTGGTTTGCTTCCTGATGGTATGTTATTAAACATTATACACTCATCCTAATCCTTATAAAACTGAGAGGAACAGAAACTGCTATCTAGGATCAAGAGCTAGAATTCTAACCAAGTTAACATGTTGCCTTTGTAGAGGGAAAAGAAAGGGAGGAGTTGAGGTTCAAGATAAAGATTTGGAACTTAGAAAATTAGGGGGTCAGGCGGTGGTGCACCGGGTTAAGCTCACATAATACAAAGCACAAGGATGCTGGGTTTGAGCCCCTGGCTCCCCACCTGCAGGGGGTTGCTTCACAGCAGTGAAACAGGTCTTCAGGTGTCCATCTTTCTCCCTCTCTATCTTCCCCTCCCTTCTCAATGTGTCTCTGTCCTATCAAAAAAGAAAAAAAAAAAGGGCCATAGGAGCAAAGGATTCATAGTGCAGGCACAGAGCCCCAGTGATTACCCTGGAGGAAAAAAAAAAAAGAAGAAGAATAAAAAAAGGAAAGTGCTAATTTACATCCACCTGTAATTCCCTCAGACATTATTCCCTCATTTATCCCAGGGAAAGGCAAATGACAAACTCTAATCTATCAAGAGCTTGGTCGGTGGTACAGAGAGGAAGAGTCGAGCCTGTGGATTCTTAGAAAGGTAACAAGAAATCTAGGAAACACCACTGAGAGACAAGCAGAGAAATTAGAAAGATAGTAAGATCCAGAGCTGAAAAACAATAGGAGTGAAGTTTGGTAAGAATGAGGTCATGAAAGAAATTAATTTATATTTAGGCTTTTGAGCTAGCAAATAAAAGATGCTGGACAAATAAGGTGATATGCTGCAACTGTATGTTCAGCAGTTTAATAACTATGAGACTATATTATTATTATTATTCACTTATATGAATGTTGGAATCTCCTAGGTTAGCATGAAGGAAGACTACAGTTCATGATTCAAATTCTTCAATAAAGGGAGCAATAGGCAACAGGTAACTGAAAGGTGCCTGTGATGAGTAGTATAATGCTGGGGTTAGGGAGGGGAGTTTAGACCAGGTTATAAAAATATTAATAGTAAGAGTTCGTGGAAATATAGAAAACAAACTTTTATTCCTCCTGGTATTCAGGCTGTGGGGCTTGAAAGAATGGGCAGCCTCTTCTAGAATGAATGCAGACCAAGCAGAATGAATCTTCAGGGACTGAACAAATTTCAATCAAGAGTCAAATTTCAAGGCAAGAGTCAAATAAATGAATGTATGTAGGTGGCTGGACTCATTGCCTGGGAAAGTCCAGGCCACAGTTTCCATGAAGTCTGAGTGGGTCTGACCCCTAACCTTCCCCCTGCAGTTGAGATATGGTTGGTCTCCTCTGACCTCTGGAATTTATGATGGGTGGTCCCCCGGACATGGGCGCCTCTCTCACATGCCACACCTCCCCCCTTTCCTTCTTTAATTAAAAGCCATGGATTACTGTGTGTGGTTAACTTAAAAACTTCCAGCAAACATCCTGATTGCTCAGCTGCCTCTCCCCCCCAGCTGCCCTAAAGTGCCTGCAATCTACCTCCTGAAAAATGTACATTGTAAAGCTTGTGACCAAACCTTGTATGATCAGTCTGTGACTATGGATTGTATAGCTCTGTGTTTGGGTTACTGGTTACCTCAACCTTCCCCCCCAGTTAGGGGTATATCTGCCTGCTTTTTCTTTTAATAAATGGGTTTCCCACCTTTCAGAGGCCGCTCCCAGAGTTGAATGAGTCTGAGATTCTCTCTGCGCACATTGCCCTGGACACACAGAGTTACCCTTGGACTCCCTGGGGAGTTGCTCTGACCCTCATCCCTTGTGGCCAAGGGGGCAGGGAAGCCAAAGAGGCTTGCAAATGTATAAATTATTCATTAAGAAACAAATATTCTTGACTATGAAATTTTGATGTGATCTGGGGCCCATAATTAGCTTAGGATCCTATGTGACCTTTGCATTCATCTAGATCTGAGCTCACATTCTGTGGTCATAAGTAGGAATGTTCCACACTGTCCCAAAATTAACCCATCTTCCTCAGGTGTAACATAGAGTATGTTGTCCATCTTTCCTTCGGAGGATGGAACATTCTTTACCATTGCTGATCCAAGTTGAGGGAAAGGTCCTATGGGGGCCCACAAAGCAGTTTACTGTGTTGTTCCTGATAGAAATAATCAGTAACAATGGAAAGAGGGATTTATTCGAGGTCTAGGCCCATCAAATCTGTTTGGGAATCTGAGGACTCCCTGATTAGGGCCCCAGCTGATGGAATGGCCTGATAGTAACTAAAGAGTCATCAATAAAGTATGCCAGTCTCCTGCCCTTATTCAGCTTTTGTAGTCCTTGCTTTGATAAGGTTAGCTTTGGAGTGAGTGAGAGAACTGTAATAGAAGTAGGTGAGGAGGTTATCTAAATTTAAGTAGACACTATTTCATTATGAACTTTATACTGACTCACTGCAGACTATTGTGTACTTTTGCTTTCAGGAATATATTTTGCCCTAACTCATGGATACATGTGAACATATACCCTATCTCACAGGACCTGGTCTATATCTAGGTTTTGGGACTTTGTTAGGAAGTGAACCACCTGGAATGGAATTAGAGAATACTATGAAAGGAAAGGTCTCACCCGAGTAATGAGGGTGAAGGGTTGGCATTCCATTTTTGATGTCTCTGGACACACTCCAAAGTGAAGCATACTGAGATGGTACTCATTTCATTGATTAGGTTGGGGTCAGCAGATGGAATATCATTTGGTCTGTCTTGAGAGAAGCATGCAGGAAAATGAGACCCTTTCCCATATTATGGAGCTACTTTCTTCCCTGATCCAGCTTTCTGGTCCTTTTTCCAGCCATGACATCATCTCCCAGCACAATAACTTGGATCCACTGACATATCAGATTTCAGGCTCAGGGGCAAATAGAAAAAAACAAACAAAAAAAAACTAGTATAGCCACAGGCCCCTTGGAATTCAACTAAAATATGCCTACTAGCTATCTACAAAATGGAGGACCCCCCAACTCTTCATCTGCACTATTCCAGCCCTTAGGTCCATGATTGGTCAACAATTAGTTTGGCTTTGTATGTTAACTCTCTCTTTTTTTTTTTTTTCCTCCAGGGTTATTGCTGGGCTTGGTGCCTGCACCATGAATCTACCACTCCTGGAGCCCATTTTCCCCCTTTTTTGTTGCCCTTGTTGTTGTGGTTATTATTATTGCCATTGTTGATGTTATTTGTTGTTGGATAGGACAGAGAGAAATGGAGAGAGGAGGGGAAGACAGAGAGGGGGAGAGAAAGATAGACACCTGCAGACCTGCTTCACTGCCTGTGAAGCGACTCCCCTGCAGGTGGGGAGCTGGGGGCTCGAACTGGGATCCTTACGCCGGTCCCTGCACTTGGCGCCACATGCGCTTAACCCACTGCGCCACCGCCTGACCCCCAGTTAACTCTTTTCAACCACCAGGTTCCAGATGCTAGCATGATGCCAACCAGATTTCCCTGGACAGACAACCCCACCAATGTGTCCTGGAACTCCGCTTCCCCAGAGCCCTTCCCCACTAGGGAAAGAGAGAGATAGGCTGGGAGTATGGATAGACCTGTCAATGCCCATGTTCAGCAGGGAAGCAATTAAGGAAGCCCGACCTTCAACATTCTGCATCCACAATGACCTTGGGTCCATACACCCAGAAGGTTAAAGAATAGGAAAGCTATCAAGAGAGGGGATGGGATATGGAGTTCTGGTGGTGAGAATTGTGCGAAGTTGCACCCCTCTTATCCTATGGTTTTGTCAGTTTCCTCTTTATAAATAAAAAAATTTTAAAAAAGAAACAAATATTCTTGTGAGGACAAGGGAAGTGTGTAGGGAATAGTCTAAATTGGAGCAGAAACTTAAAAAGTAAGGCCATTAACGTAAGTGAAAGAGTGGAAGGGGAGAAAAAGAATGGGGGCAGAATTTGGGGATGGAAAGAGAAGACCACAGAAATAAGAGACATGAAGCAACAAATATCTTCATATTGTCACTAGCCCGGGAACACACCTGTTCTTTTTGTTGGCCAGGATAATTTTTCAAAATACAAAACTTATAAATCAGCATTTCTTCAATAAAATGGTAAAAAGGAAAAGAAAATAAAAGAAAAGAGAACAGAAAAGACTTATAAAGTCTTAAAGAGGACTAAAAAAACTGAATGAGGGCAAGAGACTGGCATACTTTAATGATGACTCTTTAGTCATTACCAGGCCACTCCATCACCTGGGACCTTTGTCAGGAAGTCCTGGGATTCCCACACAGACCTGATGGGTCTAGACCTCTAACAGATCGCACTTGCCAATGTCCCTGGTCATCTCCACCAGGAACATATTGTGGGCCCCTACAGGACCTTGCCCTCAATGTGGATCAGCAAAGGTAAGGAAGGTTCCATTCCCTGAAGGTGTTGGGCAGTACACCAGTTCCCCCCTGCTCCATTGCTTAATGCTGTGGTCTATTTACATAATCATTGTTTTGTCTGAAACCCGCCCTGTCTGCAGGGCACTGGTTTAATCCCTACTGGTTCACACTATCTTTTCGTTCTGCCTCCTCTCCTAGTCACATCCTGTTTTCCACCCTACCACTTCCTTCCTGGAAACTATAAATGCAGATTCTTTTCTCAATAAACACTGCACTGCTTTCCAGCTTAGCCATGAGTCCCTGGCAATCTGTCTCCCACCTGCAAAGCTAGCCCGGCATCTGGCACCCGAACATGGACTTGCATGAAGGGAGGTTGGATAACATACCTACCTACTACCTGAGGAAGATGGGTCCTGAAATTAGTTCAATCTGAAATGTTCCTAGCCATGACCAAAGAATATGAGCTCAGACCTACAGGGATGCAGAGTTTACATAGGCTTCTGTACTGAATATGGGCCCCAGATCAAATCAATGAGGTTTACTGTTAACAATATTTATATACTTTTCTCATATTTGGGAGCTACTTTCTTTCCTGACCCAACTTTCTGTCCTTTTTCAAACTATGACATCATCTGCTCAGACAATAACCTGGGTCTACCTGCATATTAGCTGTCAGGCTCAGGAAAAAACTAGTTAAGTCATGGGCCCCTTGGAATATACCTAAAACAGACATACTAGCTTTTTCCAAAACAGAAACCCCAAATCTTCATATGCAATATTCCAGCATTTAGGTTCATGATTAGTCAACAATTTGTTTGGCTTTATAGCTTAACTCTTTTTCAGCCAGCAGGTCCTGGATGCTACTACGACACCAACTTGACTTCCCTAGGCAGAAGACCCCACCATGTATCCTGGAGCCTCACCTCCTCAGATCCCTGCCCCAGTAGGGAAAAAGAGAGAGATAGGCTGGGAGTATGCATCAACTTGCCAATTTCTATGTTCAGCAGGGAAGCAATTACAGAAGCCAGACCTTCCACCTTCTGAACCCCACAATGATCTTGCGTCCATAGTCCCAGAGTGACAAAGAATAGGGAAGTTATCAAGGGAGGAGATTGAATACAGAGTTCTGGGGATGGGTATTGTGGGGAATTGTACCCATCCTATGCTGTAGTCTTTTTAATTCTTCTATTCTAAGAATTAAATAAAAATTAAAAAAAGAAAATTTCTGAAATATTAAGATCTCATATAAAATGGTGAATTGCAAACATTCATCTACCATTTAGTCTTCAAAATAAAAAGTCAACAAAACAGAAAAAAAGTTTTACAGACAATAACAAGATGTCCTTTCAGAAGTGTTAGCTGTGAACATAAAGACATTACCTTTTACTAGAGAATTACATATATTAATCTTAAATTTCTCCTAATATAAAACATTATTATCAAAATGCTATTCCAAATTCTATTTGGGGCTGGGGAGACAGCATAATGGTTATGCAAAAGTCCTCACTGCCTGAGCCCCTGATGACCCAGGTTCATCCTTGAGCACCACCACAAGCCAGAGCTGTGCAATGCTCTGGTAAAAATAAAATAAAATAAAATAAAATTCTATTTGTATTATTTTCCTTACTTTGTTCATTTATGTTCCTTCCTCCTTCAATTTCAACTCTTGATGTTATGTGTGTTTCAGTAACAGACTCAATGTGACACAGATGTCTCTTACACTAGGAAACAGTTTCCTTAGCAACAATAACATTAAAAAGTTATAAGATTTTTTTTTCTATTCTTGTGATGTTTAAGCACTTTAAAGAATTCAAACAGTATGGGAGAATAATGAACATTTGATTGGAATATATTGCAGTGGAGATATGTAGAATGAATTTTAAAAGAGAGTTGCCATTAATAAGCAGCGGTAAGAGTGATTTTAAGTGACCTGAACCTTAGTATCTTGTTTCATTCCAATTGTCAGGTAAATAGGTAAGATCACACCCTATTTAGTTATGTGGGCTAAAATATTTTCTTTCAGATCTGATCATCACAAATACAACTGTAGGGTTATTTATTACAAGGTGATTTTACCAAGTAATAATCAAATGTATTTTAGACAGAGAGAGCTTTTCAAGAGAAATTTGATGTAGTTGCTGTTCAAAGAGAAATTCTGTAGGTTTACTATTCTTAATAATCTTCCCCAGGAGAAATTAATTCTTGGGGTTTGTGCCAGGCTAGTGTGGGGGATGCCTCTTCCCAGGCGTGTACTCTCTGGATTGGAGAGAATGCCACTGGAACCAGCCTGGGCTGCTACTCACTTAGCGACACTTGGGAGATGACTCAGGAACCAAACATGTGGCATGAGGAAATGCAATATCTTTATTGATCATAGAGCCACAGCTTTTAAAAGGCAGACCTGGAAGTGGCAAGTCAGAAATGGATATGGCTAGGAAAGGGGCGGAGAAAGGCAAAATGGAGCTGGAAAGGTAGAAACTTCCTTAGCAACTGTTGCAAGGGTTTTAATTGGTAAGGTTAATACTACCCTGGAGGCAGGGAGGGTCTTTAGGGTAGAAAGAAGATAGATCAAAGGAATGGAATGGGTGGGGATCTTTCAGGCAAAACAATGATTATGTAGATAGGCCATAGTATCAGGAATGCAGAGTGCTTTGTGAGTCCTCACAATTTCCCAACAGAGTTTGTACAGCTATCAAATTCTTGCTTTTTAGTTTTCATTTTGTCAGTTCTAAGTAGAGTTTGGAATTATCACAGTTATGTCTGAAAATATATCTACTTCCCTTCTATCACTGACTTTTGTGGTCATATTTTTATATGAATTTTTATATGATTATTTGACTGGAATTTCTCTTCACAGTGTTGAACTCACTGACATCATGGTAATTGTGGGACTAAGATTGTGGGAAAGAAAAAAATAACTTACAAATATCAGCAATTATTGTAATTTGATAGTAATATTTAAATATTTCTATTAATATATTCATATTCTGCTGGCACACAGACAGAAATATTACTAAATAGATTTTCTAACTTGACAGAGAATAGTTAAAAAATAACTGCTAAATATCCAAGCAGTTACTAACTCTGGAGAAATTTCATTTGGACTATTGGAAGAATAGTCCAAATCACTGCTTAGAGATCATAAGTACTCAGTTCAGGCTCAGAGACTACATGGGGAAACACATACCTTCCTGAGCCTAGTTACTGTAACAATTAGTGGAGTTTCCTCAAGCATTTTGCTATTAGGTTTATGATGCAAAGCAACATTGACTCTAGAATTATGAGTTTTGTGAAACTAGGAGCATGAAAAAGTGATAAGCTAGACCTACTCAAGAGAGTCAGTAAATGAGCCAAAGCTGAAGTCTCAATAAAAATTAACTTAGTGCCATATGACCTCAGCCATCCACAGCCATGTTTCAAATCCCCAGACAGAAGAGTTTTTTCAGAGGCATCTCCCAATGACCATGATCAATTTTTTTTTGTTAGAATCAGTATGACTTCCTTCAAAGACAGAATAAATCACTTCTCAGGTCACACTTTTCAAATGAGATTTCCCAATGCTTCTGTCAAATATGATTCCTACAGAAGTAGTCAATGGAAAGAAAATATGTAAATTTATCCAATGGTCAAGATTATAGTTAACATACTTGAAAATAATACATCAGTAGGAATCCATATTACCATAGTACAAACATAGTGTTTCAGACTACAAACAGGTTTAAGTTGCTAACACTTTATTCTGACATGATTCGCAGATTTTTAAGATCTAATTTAATTGTGATAGATAAAAGTAATAGCTTAAAGGTAAGTTTTTAAAGATTAGTAACATTTGTGTTAGCAAAATGATTAATTTGATGATAGGAGGGGAACCACATCCCCACATTTATGGGCAAGGGGGCCCAAACTATTAAATGGAGAGTCTCTTCAGCAAGTGGTATTGGGAAAAAAAATGAGTTAAAACATGCATAAGAATGAAACTGAACAACTGCATTTCACTACACAGAAGTAAATTCCAAATAAATCAAGGACTTGAATAGTAGAACAGAGACTATCAAATAAATACTTGGAGGAAAATACTGTCAGAACCCTCCTCCATTTAAGTTTTATAGGCATATTCAATAATATAAGACCAATGGCCAGGAATACAAAAACAAAACAGTAGCACTACATCAAATTGAAAAGCTTCTGCACAGCAAAAAAAACAAAACAGAAAATACCCAAATAGACTCCTGCTAAATGGAAGAAGATACTCACATGGCATATATCAGACAAAAGCTAATAACCAGATATATATGAAGAGCTCACCAAACTCAGCAATAACAACAACTAAATGACCTCATCCAAAAGTGGGGAAAGGGTATGAACAATATTTATTAATGAAAAGATCCAAAAGGCCAACAAACATATACAAAAATACTGCAAGTCATAAATTGTCAGAGAAATGCAAATCAAGACTATAATGAAATACCACTTAACTCATATGAGAATGTCACACATTGCTGGGGAATTATGCAGATGCAATCACATCTGCCAAGCTGTCCCCTCAGGCTTTGCCACTTCCCATGATATCCTCACAGTGCCTTTTACAACCAATCTTGTCCTGACACATCACTCTTGGTTGTTGCCCTATAAAGCCCTTCTCCTTCCGCCCCTTGCCCTCTTGTTGGCCTTTCACTGAGGTGATTAGACGTAAGGGAGGGTGGTCTGGGAGGCAGCCATTTTTGCTACCTCCTCGTGGCCCGAACCACTGCGCTCTTACCCAACTCTGAGGTGCCTGTGCGAATAAAGATTTGTATTCCCTCTTCACTCCGGATCTCCTCTCTCTCTTCTCTGCGGGGCAACACAATACATTATTATTAGAAAGAATAGTAACAACAAGTGCTGGAAAGGTTGCAGGGCTAAAGGAACCTTCCTGTACTGCTGGTGGGAATGTAAATTGGTCCAGCTCCTCTGGAGAGCAGTTTGGAGACCTCTCAGAAGGTTAGAAATAGGCCTACTTGAGGACCCTGCAATTCCTCTCTTGGGGATATATCCTAAGGAACCAAACACAGCTATCCAAAAACATCTGTGTATACCTATGTTTATAGCAATACATTTTTTTTTTTGCACAATTTGTATAGCCAAAAACTGGAAGAAGCCTGGGTGTTCAAAAGCTGATGAATGGCTAAAAAAGTTGTGATACATACATACATACATATATATATTATGGAATACTACTCATCTATTCAGAAAGATGATTCACCTTCTTCACCTCATATTAGATGAAGCTTCAGAGAATCATGTGAAGTGAAATAAACCAAAAAGAGAAGGATGAATATGGGATGATATCACTCATGGACAGAAGCTGAGAAATAAGAACAAAGGAGAAACACAAAGCAGAACTTAGACTGTGTTTGATGTATTGTACCTAAGTAAAGGACATTGGGGAAGAGGAGAGAGGTGGAGTCACTTTCAGGTTCTGGTGTATGATGGTGGAGAAGGGCCTAGGCTGGAGGTGAGAGTGCTTTGCAGAAAACTGAGAAATATATACATGTACCAGCAATTGTATTTATTGTAAGTCATTCATTTCTACAGTAAAAATAAGGCATAACAAATTTTCAATACATACTGATATGGAAAACACATAAACTCTAAAAAATTGCCACTAAGTGTATTATGGCAGAAGTAAGATAGTTGTGCTGAGTAGTTATTAAAGGATATGGCATATTTGTGTGGTAAAGTTCTAGATGTTTTTCCCACAAGAAAAGGCCTATTGAGAGTGTCTATCTGCTTATAATTTTCCCCAAACTGGTTCTCATTATTCTATAGATGCAGATAAATACTCAAATGCAACAACCTTTTATTGTGCATATATTAAAATATAAAAGAAATTGCCATTCTGCATGAAATTTCACAAAATAAGTAAAGCAATGGTAAATCTTTAGACTATAAGACTAATAATTTGTGGTTACCAGAAGAGAAGTGGGGAGATAGGGAAAATTAGTACAAAGGGGACATACATGTTGATTTTCAGTGATGTATCCATGGAAAATATATAATGTGATAGTGCAATGTCAATTAAATCAACAAAAAGAAACAGTAAAAACAAATTTCATCACAACTAAATAGCTGGAAGATTCTGTGATGATGACAGGAATCTCATTTTGTCTAGTGATCCATTTATTTATCAAGTTTTGCAGATACAGTTCTACTTTAGCAAAGTAATTTGGAAAAAAACTGAAGTTATTTGCAAGTAGATTTATTGTTTCATATTTGGTAATGTAAAGAACTAGAATCTGGGGGCCGGGTGGTGGCACACCTGGTACATGTTACAGTGCACAAGGACCCGGGTTTGAGCCCCCAGTCCCCACCTGCAGGAGAAAAGCTTTTTAGGAATGGTAAAGCAGGGATGCAGTTGTCTCTCTATCTGTGTCCTCTCCTGTTCCCCTTTTCAATTTCTGGCTGTCTCTATCCAATAAATAAAGATAATAATTAATAAATAAAAATAATTAGATTCTGTGGTTCTTATTGTTATTAAAAGTCTTAGCCATTTCCACATTCTAAGTGTTATTAAAATGTTATTTCAGGGAGTCAGGCGGTAGCGCAGCTGTCAACCTTTTTTTTTGGGGGGGGTGTTTGTCTAGAAATGTCATTGCACTTAAGTGCCAATTAAACAGCTCTCACTTAATTTCTTTGTTTTAAACAAGTACTTGGTTATATCCAATTGATTTGAATAGAGTGTTTTAAGGCAAAAAAGAAACGTCAAAATATGTTATCCTCTGTCTATACAATCCCTGGCACTCAGTTAAATCACTGAGTCCTGCTGTTCTTTACCTCTGAATTCCCAAATGAACCTGAGAGTTTAATCCAGGGGAAGTATTCATTCCTTTGACCTTCTTTCCTTGAACTATATACTTAACATGCAGGATTAATACATTGGCTAAAATAAATTAAAATCTATACATCTACGTGTGTGTGTGTGTGTACTGTTCAATGTCTGACCCAAATCATTTAATGACTACTCCAGTAGGTTATTTACAAATGCTTATTTTTTCATGAAAATTTTAATTTTATCAACTGAAAACACATTTAATGAAATGAGAAAACAGTTCACAGACTGGGTAGGTAAGTTGCAATTAACATATGTAAAAATGTCTATTTTTAATAATAAATCATTAAAACATGTAAGTAAAAAATTAAAATATTTGTTTTTCTTCAATTTTCTGGTCATAGGCAACACAGCCTTATGGTTGGCCTTCCTTCAGAAATGTTCTCATTTTTCAGCTCATGTCACTAATAATGTACTTTGTTTTAGTCCTACAAGACACTTAGCAACAGAGAAACACCATTTAGTACTTCCCACTTTTAAATAAAGAAAAATGAAAAATGACAGTCATTTATGTCTTCATTCAGTCAAAGAACATTTACAAAGCAGATGAATGCCCTAAAACAGCCTGGTTTTGGCATCTCAGGTGCCATATATTAGCTCTGTGGTACAGACAAATCGTTAAACCTCCCTGAGACTTGGTTTAGTCATCTGTAAAATGAGGATAATGCTTGGGTTGGGCATTGACACTACAGAGAACACTGCAGAGATGACTATCCAGGAAGGAATGAGGCGGAAAGGGAGCTGATATTTGGGGTGACCCATCATGGACGAGGGGAATTTAGAACAGACTTGTGGGAATACTTCCTTAGGTGACATCACTAGGAAAATGTCCCTTTATCTCCAGCTCATGGCTCACAGAAAACAGTGAGTAAAACCATGAAGCCAGGAGCACATGGTCAAAATGTAAGAATACATATAAATATAGATATATAGATATTATATATCCATATACATGTTTATATAATGCTTTTGAAATAAAACTAAATAAGAAACTATCTGGTGTCCTCAAGCATATCCTAGAAAAATCTGAGAATTCTGATTTCTCCTTTGAAGAAGATAAGAAAGGGATGGAACTATGAATAGTGAGAAAGAATAAATAGATAAGTAAGATCAATACAAATTCAGCTGGTAAATTTTTTACTGTGAGAGAGGCTAACAGTTTTCTGACAGACTAACTGAAAGTATAGTACTATTATCAACAACTATAGCAGAAAAAAATACAATGGAGGAAAACAACACAATTTCAAATTGTTTACCCTACAGTTAGATGTGAGAAGAAATGAGACTCCAGAATTAAAAAAACTAAATACAGTAGAATCAATGCAATATATAATATGAACACTAAAATGCCTCTATCTCTATAACTAAAAAAAGTCAAGAGTGAGAGAGGATATAAATTCATTATTGGCAGATCATCTTTTAAGCTCTTCCTGTTCTTATTTTATTTCCTATTTTACTTGCCTTTTCAGAAAAGAATTGTGAAGCTGATACTCTTACACACCAGAATGTCAGTGGAATAGCTTTATCTCAGATGATTTTTTAAAAAATGCTACACAAAAGGAGATGTAATTGTGTTTTATGAATACTTTGAAAGACTCAGTAACAAGAGATACCCCATGAATCTTTCAATAGCCAATCACAGCCTATTCCAAATGAGTGCTCTCATTTCTTTTTCATTAAAACATTTAGGTTTTTCAGAAAAAGAAATTGTAGAAAATGAATTACTTAATTAACATGTACCTATATTTATAGGGGTAAACACTGTTGATTTTCCTAATACTCCACTTCCTTCTTTTTCTAACCTACCCAAGAACATTACCCCATATTTTCTTCCATTTTTCTTATACCACCCCCATCTCTTTACTTAAGGATTATTTCTACCATGTATATCAATGCTAGGACATCTATCTGTATTCATATTTTTTTTTAGTCTGTATTTCTCTATAACAAACACTCAATTCTTGGCATCCCATAGAACAAAACTCTTAAAAAGTCATCCATATGAAGTTTTTCCCAATTTTTCTCTTTGAATCTTTTCTGAAAACTACTTGAATCAGATTTGTGTTTGTTCTCTTACAACAAAATCTTATTCTGCCTACAAGACATCTATTTTTTTCTTTCTCTGTCTGTATCTCTATCTCTCTCCTGCCACCAGGATTATCACTGGGGCTCAGTGCCAGTACTATGAAACCACCACTCCTGGTAACCATTTCTCCTTCCTTCCTCCCTTCCTTCCTTCCCTCCCTTCCTTCCTTCCCTCCCTTCCTTCCTTCCCTCCCTTCCTTCCTTCCCTCCCTCCCTCCCTCCCTCCCTCCCTTCTTTCCTTCCTTCCTTCCTTCCTTCCTTCCTTCCTTCCTTCCTTCCTTCCTTCCTTCCTTCCTTCCTTCCTTTCTTCCTATCTTACTTGATAGGACAGAGAGAAACTGAAAGAGAGGGAGAAAGAGAAACAACTAAAGACCTACTTCACTGCTTGGTAAGCATCCCCGCTGCAGGTGGGGAGCAAGGGCTCAAACTGGGATCCTTGCATAAGGTAACCCAGTGTGACCCCATCCAGCCCCCTCTACCAAGATATCTGTATGACTAAATTAAATGGTTCCTTCCTAGTCTTCGTGTTATTGGAATTGATAGTCTAGGACTATATTTGTAAAGCCCCTTTTCTTTGTTAACTTTTTTTATTTTAAGACAGTCAAAAATTGAGAGGGAAGGGGGTGATAGGGAGACAGAGACACCTGCAGCACTGCTTCACCACTTGTGAAGCTTTCCCCCTGCAGGTGAGGGCCTGGGTCCTTGTGGACTGTAACATGTGTGCTTAACCAGGTGCGCCACCTGACCCCTCTTCAGTTAACTTTTACAAGCTTCTGAATTTTTGGTTCTGTTCTTACTTCACTCATTACTATTGTTCACTTTTTTTTTTTTCCTATTCTCATTTTATCTCCCCTAAACTTTAAATGTTTAAGACTTTCAAGGATCGGTGGTCAGGGTAGGGCGGTAGTATAACTGGTAGAACACAGGACTTATTCTTAGGCCACTGGTCCTCTAGTTTATTTCTATTCTTTTTTTTTTTGCCTCCATGATTATCGCTGAGGTTCTGAGGCTCTGAGGCTCTGAGGCTCTAAGGCTCAGTGCCTGCACTACAGATCCACTGCTACTGGAGGCCATTTTTTTTGTTCCTTTTGTTGCCCTTGTTGTTTATCACTGTTGTTATTATTATTTTTATTATTAGTTGTTGTTGTTGGATAAGACAGAAAGAAATCAAGAGAGGAGGGGAAGACAGAGAAGGGGAGAGAACAACATCTGCAGACCTGCTTCACCACTTGTGAAGTGACCTCCACCTTGTGAAGGTGGAGAGCTGGGGGCTCAAACCGGGATCCTTAGGCCCTCCTTATGCTTCGTGCCATGTGCACTTAACCTGCTATGCTACTGCCTGGCTCCCGCTTATTTCTGTTCTATTGTCATCACCTGTATTTAAATTTTCTGGGCCATTTTTTTTCTAGAGAGAGGTGAGGAGGAGACAGAGGGAGGGGGAAAGAGATAGAGACACTACTGTACTAAAATTTTCTCAAAATATAGTGGGATCCAGATTCAAACCTGGGTCAAACACATGGCAAGCAGGAACACTAACCAAGTGAGTTATTTTGCTGGCCATAGGCTTCTCTTTATATCTCTTTTTCTTACGTGAAACTCTCTATATCCTATTAGGTAAATAAAATAATTATTTTATTTATTTTTTTTTTAAATAAATTGTAGACATCTTTTTTTTTTTAAATATTTTATTTTATTTATTTATTCCCTTTTGTTGCCCTTGTTGTTTTATTGTTGTAGTTATTATTGTTGTTGTCGTCGTTGTTGGATAGGACAGAGAGAAATGGAGAGAGGAGGGGAAGACAGAGAGGAGGAGAGAAAGAGAGACACCTGCACACCTGCTTCACCGCCTGTGAAGTGACCCCCTGCAGGTGGGGAGCCGGGTTCGAACTGGGATCCTTATGCCGGTCCTTGTGCTTAGCGCCACCTGCGCTTAACCCGCTGCGCTACAGCCCGACTCCCAAAATAATTATTTTAAAACAGCATTTGTCCTCAGAACACTTCATCCATTTAACTCACTTTATATGCAAAACTGAACTTTAATAATACCTTCTCTTTTTTCAATGTCACTATTACTTTTTTGAAGAAATGCTAATTTATAGAGATTTTGTCTTGAAGGTACATTTTCAGATTTTTTTATATGATCTCATTCAACCTCATAGCGTTAAATGTCATTATCTAGAATCTAACAACTTTGAAATTTGTATTCTTATATCTAAACTCTCCTCTGAACAACAATGTGATATATTTAGCTGCCAGATTCACATCTGAACATAAGTTTGTTATAGGCATTTAAAGATTTGTGCACTCCAAGCCAAATACTTGATATTGCACTCCACCTCTTATTCTACAGTTTTCCCCTCTTGAAAATAGTAACTTTAATATATAGGAGTTAAGTAGGCTAGAAAGCTAGAGTCGTGTTTGATTATTTTTCTTTCTACTATAGCTAATATTCAATATACTACCAGTTCTGATAGTATAATAAATGCAGAATAGGAATAGTTTGCACATGTTCCATCAATAAGCTTTCAGTTCAGTTCACCAAAAAATTATTTTCTCATTAGTTTCCCTACTTTCAGTCTAATTCCCAACTGCAAGAGGGATCTGTACAAAACGTAAGTCAGATCATGTCATTCTACTGACAAATCTTTCAAAACTTTCCCAACTCACTCTCAGAGCCCCAGTCCCTGCCTCCTTCCTCCCTTTCTCTTCTTGCCCTAGCCATCTTGTTATACCAGCTCTACCTAGAACTTTCAGCATGTATTCTAGCCTCAGGGTGTTCCATTTGCTGTTTGCCCTGTCTAACTATATCTTCTTTAAGATAGCCGCTTGATCACTCTCTCACTTCAATTAGGACTGCTCCATGTTTACCCAATAGGTCTTCTTGAGCCATTTACCTTGACTATAGTTGGGGACCCTCTCTCTCTCACTGTCCCCCCACTACCTCTATCACACAGAGTCACTCTTTCCTTTTTGTATTTTATTTCCTTAAGAGTCTGTATTTGGAGGTGAGGGAGATCTGGCTGCGACGTCTGTCACCTCATTGATTGCCAGGATTGACTCAGCTGATCTGGCTACATGGGTGTCCCTTTCCTCCCTCACCACTCCGTGTGCGTCCCTCCCGAAGCTGCACGCTCTGTCAAAGAGGGACCTGGTCTTCAGTGGAGGGTATAAGAGTAGCTACGCACCCCTGCTAGAACCTCTAAACAAGCTCTCAAGAGTCTATATTTATACCTAATATTTCATTGGTTTTGTTTATTTATCCATTTATTTGTTTATATGATATTTAAGTTCTGCCTTATATTCTTACAACTCAAGGATTTGCACCGTCCTGTTCACACATACATTTCAGAGCACTGTTGAATGAATGAGTGAATGAATAAATAATGCTACATCTTTTTTTTTAATGCTACATCTTATATGCTTTGTTTGAACTTGTTTGTCATGCACATATGCAAGAAAGTAAATACACACACAAATTATGAGCCTTTGTTAGCTCTATAAAGTGTTTGTTAAATTCTAGGCATATGGAAGATTCGATTTTTGAGAGTAGATTTATGTTTTAATTTTAGTCATGTTCAATATACCACTTGCACCCCAAAATCAATTTTCTAGGCAAAAAGAAATAAGAAAAGTTAAAAAACTGAATCATTCTGATAGTAAACTTAAAAAGTCTACTTTAAATTTGAATTCACTTTAGTTTGATTTATGATTTGTGTTTATTCAAAACTTACATAATCATTAGGTATACAACTTGGTGAATGTTCACAAAGTTACGCTCAGATGAAGACAAAGAATTTCAGGGACTGGGTGGTGGCACACCTGGTTAGGTGTACATGTTACCAACCACAAGCACCTGAGTTCAAGCCCCCCACTTCCCAGCTGTAGGAGGAAAGTTTCACAATTACTGCTGGTGTGGTGTCTTTGTCACATTACTATAAGTGTCTCTGTCACTCTCTCCCTCTCCCGCCCCACCATCCCTTTCAATTTTTCTCTGTTCTATCAAATAAAATAAAGTTAAAAAAAATAAGTTTATCAGAATCTCATTTCCTTTTAACCTTTTCTACTCTAAATATTCTGCCCAAGATAATCAATACACTGCTTTCTATCACCATTGATTACTTGTATCTGATTTTATTGAAACTTTATATAACTTGATTCATATAAAAAGTCTTTGGAGCTACTCTATGCCCTAATCCAGTTTCTAGTCTTATTTTTCAACTTTGACACTATATTCCCAGACAATACTTTTAGTCCACATGCAAGCTAACAGGCTCAGGCAAAACTTACTAAAGTCATGGGCCATGTAGAACATACCTAAAAAAGACTTCCCAGTTTCCTCCCACCTAGTTTCATTTGCCCTATTCCCACTTTGGGGGCTTCTTTATTGAACAGTTTTCTTCATAGCATACAGCCTTTCAGCAACCAAGTTACAGGTGCTACCATGATTCCATCCTGATCACCTCGGACAACTGACCTTACCAATGTATCCTGGAACCAATGTGTCTCCAGAGCCCTAACACACTAGGGAAAGATAGAAACAGGTTAGGGGTCTGGATCAACCTACCAACACTCATGTTCAGTGGAGAAGCAATTACAGAAGCCAGACCTTCACCTTCTGTACCACATAAGGAATTTGGGATCATATTCCCATAGAGAGGTAAAAAAACAGGAAAGCAGAGGCATCACACTCCCAGACCTTAAACTATATTATAAAGCCATCATCATCAAAACAGCATGGTACTGGAACAAAAATAGGCACACAGACCAGTGGAACAGAATTGAAAGCCCAGAAATAAATCCCCACACCTATGGACATCTAATCTTTGATAAGGGGGCCCAAAGGATTAAATGGAAAAAGGAGGCTCTCTTCAATAAATGTTGCTGGGAAAACTGGGTTGAAACATGCAGAAGAATGAAATTGAACCACTTTATCTCACCAGAAACAAAAATAAACTCCAAATGGATCAAAGGCCTAGATGTTAGACCAGAAACAATCAAATACTTAGAGGAAAACATTGGTAAAACACTTTCCCACCTACACCTCAAGGACATCTTTGATGAATCAAACCCAATTGCAAGGAAGACTAAAGCAGAAACAAACCAATGGGACTACATCAAATTGAAAAGCTTCTGCACATCCAAAGAAACTATTAAACAAACAGAGAGACCCCTCACAGAATGGGAGAAGATCTTCACATGCCAGACATCAGACAAGAAACTAATCACCAAAATCTATAAAGAGCTCAGCAAACTTAGCACCAAAAAAGCAAATGACCCCATCCAAAAATGGGCAGAGGATATGAACAAAACATTCACCTCAGAGGAGATCCAAAAGGCTAACAAACATATGAAAAACTGCTCTAGGTCACTGATTGTCAGAGAAATGCAAATTAAGACAACACTAAGATACCACCTCACTCCTGTAAGAATGGCATACATCAAAAAGGACAGCAGCAACAAATGCTGGAGAGGCTGTGGGGACAGAGGAACCCTTTTACATTGCTGGTGGGAATGTAAATTGGTCCAGCCTCTGTGGAGAGCAGTCTGGAAAACTCTCAGAAGGCTAGATATGGACCTTCCATATGATCCAGTAATTCCTCTCCTGGGGTTATACCCCAAGGACTCCATAACACCCAACCAAAAAGAGGTGTGTACTCCTATGTTCATAGCAGCACAATTCATAATAGCTAAAACCTGGAAGCAACCCAGGTGCCCAACAACAGATGAGTGGCTGAGAAAGCTGTGGTATATATACACAATGGAATACTATGCAGCTATCAAGAACAATGAACCCATCTTGGACAGAGCTAGAAGGAATTATGTTAAGTGAACTAAATCAGAAAGATAAAGATGAGTATGGGATGATCCCACTCATCAACAGAAGTTGAGTAAGAAGATCTGAAAGGGAAACTAAAAGCAGGACCTGATCAAATTGTAGGTAGGGCATCAAAGTAAAAATCCTGTGGTAAGGGGTAGACATGGAGCTTCTTGGGCAAGTGGGGGGTGGGAGTGGGTGGGAGGGATGGGTCACAGTCTTTTGGTGGTGGGAATGGTGTTTATGTACACTCCTAGCAAAATGTAGACATATAAATCAGTAGTTAATTAATATGAGAGGGGGAAAATCAATTGTATGTCTCAAAGTTTTTCAAAACACAAACTGAATCTTTTTAATATATAAGCTATGTATTTGATATGCAGACTCTCTCAAAAGCCTAGACCAAGTAGATTAGAAGCATCCAATAGCACAGCTATATACAAGATACTGGATACTGTACAGCAAACCATAACAAAAGGACTTTTCAAAGTTAACCCAATTACCAAAGAATGTGATGATAACATTAACTATCGATTGTCTTTTTGAACCCTAAGACAGCAGGAACCTCACATCTCCACTA